>NW_020539727.1:21400360-21418804 GCF_003426905.1 Ctenocephalides felis
AAATAACATCTACTGTATGCTTGTTAAAAGAGACAATTATTAGGTGCTGTTTTCTTCAGTGCTCTTTTATTAATTTAGGATTAGTTGACATCATTCATCTATTTTCCAACCAAACCATACAACCTGATGGTCTAAATTTTATATATATTTAGGTATTGTTAATTTGATACCATCCTAAAAATTGACTTGTATTTCGATCACCAGTAAAGTAACTACTACAATAATTATAGTTTCAGATACTTATCAAATAATT
Source organism: Ctenocephalides felis (assembly GCF_003426905.1). Taxonomy (NCBI): domain Eukaryota; kingdom Metazoa; phylum Arthropoda; class Insecta; order Siphonaptera; family Pulicidae; genus Ctenocephalides; species Ctenocephalides felis. The sequence goes on from NW_020539727.1 coordinate 21,400,614, forward strand.
ATGGTAAGTATGATGGTTTGACTAATGGGTTTTACAGAATTACTTCTAGAATAAAATCTAGAACATATTTAATCGAAAACTAATTTTTAAACTTGGCCTCATATCAAAAGTGTATCAATGTTCACATAGTGCTGAAATCTTACCAAAATCAGTCAATTTTCATCACGCAGAATATTTAAAAAATTATACTTTCGAATAAATCAGTACAAATATCCCCTCTAATTTTATCAATGAAAGTTTGTAATAGTTGACACAAATCGTAATTTACTATTGTATATATATATATATATATATATATATATATATATATATACATATATAAAAGATTCTTAATAAGATTTAAGGGTGTTGTCACCCATATGTTTAATCCTATTAGTAAAGGCTGTCAGAAACAATCCGTGAAACTAGGGGATCCTAAATCAAATCCTAACCATATTATACATAATATATATATATATATATATTATATATATATATATATATATATATATATTGAAATGTCAGTATCCAGTAAGTCTAGAATAAATACATTGAGTAATGGAAGATTTTCTGTCTAGTTTTAAAATTAAATTATTTTTTCGTGACATCATCATAACATAAATTTGAAACTAAAGTCAGTCTCATGTGATGTTATTAAATACACAAACTAGATTTAGCTAAAATCAGCATAATTCCCAAATGACCCTTTAAAATTTATCAAATCATTCAGGATCACATCAGATCTTTAATAAATTTATCAGATCTCCGAAAAGTCTACCGAACCCTTGAGAATTTCACCAGATTTTTGTACCTTGTGGCACATTCTTAAAAATCTTAACTAATCAGCCTCTGGTCGATAATACAGTAACAAAAAAAATTCAAATTCAAGCTAACTATTTTTAAAAGTCAGGTCAACCCCGGAAAAAACAACGTAATTCGGCACCAAGAAAGCAACGTTAAAAACTAGGACTGTCTTAGTTAGATCTAAGAAGCGTTTTTTTGTTAAATGTTTTACCAATACTATACTAAATTACATTAAAATCACCAAAATTTGTTTTTGATGAATCTTTTGCCAATATTATACTACGTCACATTCAAATCACCAAAATTTTCAAATTGCCCCCCTGAATTACAAATTGCCCTCCAATGCGCTCCACGTTGGAAATCACTGATGTGGATATTACATTTTTCTTATTCATAATCATAAATATATTATATTTTAATATTGCCTTAGCCTATTAGTGAATATAAATGTTTGGCAAATGACAGTCTTCATTTGTTTTTAATGTCAAACTATGCCTCAAATATTTTCAAGGCCAAACATTAGACGGTTTTTGTAATTTTTTCCATTTATTTCTACAATCTAACTATATTTCTATAATCAAAAAATCCTAAAAATTCCCTTAACAAACTTAGAAAGATTTATCAAAATCTGAGTAATCGTTCAGAAGGATGATGCTTTCATACACCATTACAGAAGAATTCTAAGTAATCTAGTTTATATCTCTAGCAGATCGATAAAATTTTTATCATATTCTCAAAACTTTCGTAAATCTTTCTTCAAATCTTACTAGATTGTGGAAATTGTCAGCAGGATGTTATCTAATTCTTAAACAAAAGGCCAATTAATTGCTTTCCAGCAGCAAAATTAGGAATTCATTGAATATCATATTTGGCAAGTTTCAAGACAATTCATACCCTCAGTTCAGCCAGTTCTAAAAATATTTTGACATACTTTTCTATTATTAGACAAACCTACCATTCTGACTAAATCCATACCCTGTCCCATTTCTTGTTATGTCTTTATATTTCTTCTAAACTTTTGCTAAATTACTTTTACTATAACGATGTTACGGAACTCTTCGTCGGTTCGATTGCATTCCCCCGGATTGCATGTTTTATATCATTTTATTACTAAATCATTCATTTGGGTGCCCGCGATGTCTCCGATGGAGCCCTAGGGCGGCGCCCCCCAATCTTTGGCGATAAACACTCGATCGGAAAAGTTAGTCCGGGAAATAAAAATTGAGATAGTTAAGCACGGGGGAAATGAAAATGTAATAGTTACTTTTATTAGAAATTTAAAAAATTAAGTCAAATGATGTTGGGTTTATAAAATACATTTTTGAAACTGTTCAAGAGGGTACTACTATGTGCCTGAGATAATGTTTGCAAATGTGGCCCCATTTGATTTTATTGACACTGGTCTAGACTGTACATTTCATAACAACTAGTATCAATAAACTATTTGTTTGTGAGTGAGTTTGAAAAATTAATTTCTAGTTTCCAAGATAATTTTTCTATTTAGAATTCGTTTTGTATTGTAAGATTTCGTATCAAGTTTTAAAATAAAATATAAATTTTTTAAAAATTAGGAGCAATATGCTAAAAAATGTACTAAATCCTTTAGGCTTATTTGGACCTTTGATAAAAGCCTTTAGAATATTTTGTTTAATCAATTTATCAGAATTTTGTATTTTTTCCTTCAATGCTCTAAAAAGTTTTTTACGAGTGCATCGAGCATTTGACCCCGCATGATCCGAGTTCATTTAGTAGATTATACTTATACATTTATATTATATATATATATATATATATATATATATATATATATTATAAAAGAAGATACGGAACTTTACTACTATCAAAAATAACTGCAGGTTGACATGCAATCTGTAAAACTCGTACTGGAAAATCATATCTGATTTGACAAATAATTTTTGACATAGATTAACTTCTTTAATTAGTTACAAGTAATATATGAAAAGTCAAGATTTCCATTAATTTGCTAAAATTTCCAAGAATTCGATTTTCAAGAATCCTTCAATATTTACAAGAATCTTTAAAAAAGTTTGTAACGATCTAATAAGACTAAATATTTTTTTAGAAATCTATAAGGATTTAAGGAAATCTTACAAAGTTCTACAATAATTTAGGAAGGTTTTTCGGAATATCTGGTTCGTGCATATATTCACCCAAATTTTCAGGAATCCAATTTTCAAGGATTCTTCAAGAGTTACAAGGATCTTTAGAAAAGTTTGTAACGATCTAATAATTGTAGATATTTATGAGAATTTAAGGAAATCTTACAAAGTTCTACAGTGATTAATGAAGGCTTTTTAGAATATCTGGTTCGTGCAAATATTCACCCCTAAGATTTATTTATCACATCCAAAGTTGACTATGGATGTCCATTATTAATAATGTAAAAAAAATCATTTGACATTGTCCATCAATGAACTTTCATGAAGCAAATATGCAAATAAAATGCAAAATTCGATACAAGTGCAAAATATGCAAAATTTTTATGCAGATGTTATTGATATTGATATCATTATTCAATTTATGATGACTTGAAATTTGAGGCAGACATTGCAAACATTTTGGATTTTTTTAAAAAAAAAATATTCAAGAACAGTCTTTTTTTTTAAGTCATAAAATAGTCCCAAGTTTGATAAAGCAGCCAGGAAACTGATAAAAATGACAAGACTGGCAAAAATCTGATGAACATGGCAAACAAATTTAATAGAATTTAATCAAAATTAATTTTAATCAAAAGTCTACAAGAAACTGCCAAGAGATTTTCTAATACCTGGAAAAATTTCTAAAACTGTCCGTCAAGTTTCAAGAACCTGCCAAAATTTTCTAATCCATTAAATCGGTATAAATTTTCAAGAATCAACATTTTTTAATATCTGATTAATTTTCTAAAATCTGGCAAGATTTCAAGAACTTGCTAGGATTATCAAAAATCTGTCAAGAATTTACTTGAATTTTCAAAAATTTGTCATAATTTTCAAGAATCTGCCAACATTCCTTAATATCTAGTTAAGTTTTCTGAATTTTGTCAAGATTTTCAAGAACTTGCTAGAATTATCAAAAATCTGCCAAGACATTACTTGGATTTTCAAGAATTTGTCATAATTTTCAAGAATCTGTCAAGAATTTACTTAGGTTTTCAAGAACTTGCTAGGATTATCAGGAATCTGTCAAGAATTTACTTGGATTTTCAAAAATTTATCATGATTTTTAAGAACCTATCAATACTTTCAAGAATTTGACAAAAATTTCTAATATACTAAACTAAACTAGTGAAATTTTTAAGATTTTGGTAAAATTTTAAAGAACTTGCCCATATACTGTCTAATACCTCGTAATAGTTTTCAAAATCTAGCAGAATTTAAATAGATTTCTGAAACTATCAAGATTTTTAAGAATCTTGTCAAGATCTTCCAATATCTGGTAAAATCTTTTGAAATTTCCAAGAATCTTATAATATTTTTAATGATCGATTAAAATTTTCAAGAACTTATCTTCACCGACATTTAAATTAATATTCGTTTTTATACAGAAAATAATTTGTTAAAAATGTTCGAAGCAATATTAGTTAGTGCATGTTTTATTTAGCAACTTGCCAATAGTCAAAACAACAAATAATTTCTGCTCTTTATACACTAAATTTAAAATATATATTTATATATACAAAAATGTGTTAAAAATATTTATTATATAAAAAAACTACAGAACATGCTTTTAGCCTAAATACGATCTACATATAAAACTACATAAAACTAACAATAAATTTTTAAAATATAATTTCATATTTATCACTATATATATAGTTCTCAAAAATTCTCAAAACAATTTTATATATATATATATATATATATATATATATATATTCAATTTGAGTTTAAAATTCGGGCGTAACATAAATAAAAATAGTATGAAAGTTTTTTTTAAAGTTTATTTAAAATCCATACGTTTCGGTTAGCATCTTAGCCATCATTCAGTGGTAATCAAATTAAAAATTTTGTATCCTAATAATTCATATGCTATATTGGGATAGCAAAATTTAATTTGATTACCACTGAATGATGGATTTTAAATAAACTTTTAAAAAAAAATTCTCATACTATTTTTATTGATGTTACGCCCGAATTTTAATATATATATATATAGTTTAATTATTTATGTAAGGATGAGATTCCTTTTTAAAAAATTCGTCGCACAATTCTGGATCAGGTTCGAGCAAAGGCACAGCATTTTTCACCAAATCATCAAAATTTAGAAAATCAAACAACTTAATTGGTGGTTTGTCCTCCTTCGAATACAAAGAAACAGCAACACAATGATCCTCATCGAGCAAAGATTCCTCGAACCTCCATCCGTCTAAATATTCACCATTCACCTTGCAAACTGTATCCGAGACAACTTTGTCTTCAGACAAAGCACGACTTTGGATTTTCGAATGAAATATTTTGCAAGTTGACAGTGATGCCACATCCCAAGTTTTTGACATAGGATTCTTTTAGGCACCAGTGTCTGTAGAAGCCTTCGGTTTGTTTCTGCTCGTTGGCTTCTCGTTTGATGTTGCACCATTCGAGTGGTGAGAAATGTCTGGTCATGAGTCTAAAAAACTCTGCCAAGGGTCTGTTTTTGGTCGTGTACTCCATTTTCATGACGTCTACACCCAGTTTGCAAGGACCAAGTTCGCCAGCCAGGACTGCATAGTCGCCCTGGTGGGAAACGTTGACGTCCAATTGGTAGTCGGAGTTGTCCAAAAAGGGTTTGCCCTTATCATCGCGTCTAAATTTGATCTCGTTGTACTGCAAACCGGTGACGACATGAACAAACTTTCGGAGCATCAGACGTCCAACCAAAGACGCCTTAAAGGAGTCCCCAAAAACGTATTTACTGATCCTTTCCTTCTCCTCCTGCTGGATGCAGGATAAGGCGAATTGCATTTGCATTTTCGTCGGAGTCCAGGAGGACACGTTGAAAGCCCAACGTACACTAACCACCATTTTGATAAAAAAAACACTTAAAACTTTTTATTTTAAATTGTCCACCGCCTTACAAGTCTGTGTCCTTTCTACTCAACCTAAAGAGAAACAGAAAGACAACTTGACTTGATGGTTCCATTTAAAATGTTTGTTTGTTTGTTTTGATTTTGTGGATTTATTTATGACGTGCACATATGTTTCTATATTTCCATTAAAGATTGACCTGGTCTCGACCTCTCGCCATTGTGTTTTTATTGAGAATTTTTGAGAACGGTTATTTTAAAAATTGATATTTTAATAATCGACGAATGAGTTGAAAGATTGATTGTTCTTGTTGTTGTTTGTGGAATTTGGGTTATTGGACGGTGCAAAATGTTTTGTATCAGATCAAATTGTATATAAAGGTACTGCAAAAATCTTTTCCCGTAAGTGAAATTTAAAAATCTCGATTTGAATTTTAGAACTCATCAAAATTCATATCTTATCCAAGTTTTTGTAGTTTTTTTTTAACTTCCCATAGGGCAAGTTATAATAATCGCAAAAAAAATCGAAAATAAAATTTTTTACATATCTTTACGTTTCAAAGGTTTCTGAATATTTTGGCATACCTTGAAAAAAATGGATGTATGTGTGTGTATGTATGTGTGTGTATGTATGTGTGTGTGTGCATATACAAATTTTCGTCGATGATTTCGAGAACACGGATGAAGCGATTTGAATAATTCAAAAAACATTCCATTCCTATTGATAGGGAGATGTGCTGATTAGTTTTTGGCAAAGGCACGTCCAGCCGTTACGGAGATACAGAGCAAAGAGTGCATAAAATACAAATCCAGTTTTTGAGACAACTGAGTATCGGATTTGAATGATCTAAAAAAACATTCAATTTGTGATGATTGGGAGAAGAGGTGATTAGTTTTTGGCAAAGACAGGTCCCGCCATTTTGAAGATACAGAGCTAAATGTGCAAAAAATGGCAGTTTTGATCCGATTTGAATGATCTAAAATTGGTAAAATTTAAGGATTTCATAAAACTATTAAGAATTTGAACAAACTATTAAAAGTTATTAAAAATCTGTATATAATTTTTTTTATAAAATACTGTAAAAATGTTTTTCCATCAGTGTAATTTATAAATCTCAATTTAAATTTTCAACAAATTTGTAGTACAAACAGTGTGTCCCTATAAACTCATCAAAAAGCAGATCTTGATCAAGTTTTTTGGTACTTTTTGTTAAAAAAAAATTAATATCTCAAAATTTTTAAAGAAAGCTCATGGATTTTAGTATTTGTTGTCATAGTAGACACGTTGATGTAAAACATACTCAATTTTCAAGTTTGTAGTACAAACGGTGTGTCCCTGAGAGCTCATCAAAATACAGAACTTAAATCTTGGCCAAGTTTTTTGGTACTTTTATTTAAAAAAAAATTAATATCTCAAAATATCAAAAGAAAACTCATTGATTTTTGTATTTGTTGTTATAGTAGACAAGTTGATGTAAAATATACTCAAATTCCAAGTTTGTAGTACAAACGGTACGTCCTGAAGAGCTCATCAAAATACAGAACTTCAATCTTGGCCATATTTTGGGTACTTTTTGTTGAAAAAAAGTTAATATCTCAAAATTTTGAAACAAAACTCATCGATTTTAGTATTTGTCATCATAGTAGACACGTCGATATAAAATATACTCAAATTTCAAGTTTGTAGTACAAACGGTACGTCCTGAAGAGCTCATCAAAAAGCAGATCTTGACCAAGTTTTTTGGTACTTTATTTAAAAAAAAATTAATATCTCAAAACATCAAAAGAAAACTCATTGATTTTAGTATTTGTTGTTATAGTAGACAAGTTGATGTAAAACATATTCAAATTTCAAGGATGTAGTACAAACGGTACGTCCTGAAGAGCTCATCAAAATACAATCTTGGCCAGATATTCGGTACTTTTTGTTTAAAAAAGTTAAAATTTCAAAATTTTGAAAAAAAAAACTCAGATTTTAGTACTTGTTGTCATAGTAGACACGTTAATGTAAAACATACTCATGTTTCAAGGTTGTAGTACAAACTGTACAAACTGTACAAACTGTAGCTCATCCATATACAGAACTTCAATCTTGATCAAGTTTTGTATACTTTTTGTTTCAAAAAAGTTAATATATCAAAATTTTGAGAGAAAATTTTTCGATTTTAGTATTTGTCATCATAGTAGACACATTGATGTGAAACATATTCAAATTTCAAGGTTGTAGTATAAACGGTACGTCCTGAATAGCTCATCAAAATGAAAACTTAGATCTTGGTCAAATTTAAATTAGTGCAAACATAGTACTATATAAAAAAAACTGTATTTTAACTGTAAACATTTAAAACCAGTCCATTACCAATAATACAATCTAGATCAATTTCTAATAATGTTATTAGAAACTTATTTCAATATACAGTTTTCCAAATCAAATACCATTTTGTATATCGATTAATTTTTCTATTCCATTTTATATTTATAATGATTTCCTAACACATTTCCTTCTCGATCTGATACAAAACATCAAAATATCTACTAAAAGGTTAATACCTAATTTAATATTATTTACAACAATTATCTACAGCATGCAATACGAGTACTATAATACATATAAATAAAAAATATAAAACTGACCTTCTAGTCTTGCATTTTCAGGACCTCTTTCGCTCAAATGTGAGGTGGCTTTTAAGGCAGCTCTATCGAGCAATGGGGTGTTACATTCGTATTCTGAGTAATATTTCGATACAAACTCTGAAAGAAAAGGAAAATAAAATATATAGAAACTATATTTTAAAATCCAAAACTAATATAAACAAAAATAGTAATTAATCATTTTATTAAATAGCTAATCATTCTCTTCATTAGATAAATGTCTTAAAAGTAACAAAGCAAAATTGGAGTTCCACAAGGTCCTATTAAGACCTTTGTTATTCATAATATTCGTAAATGATAAAGGTATAGACCATATATAGATACAATGATTATCAAAATTCTGCCGAGACATTACTTTGGATTTTCAAGAATTTTTCATAATTTTCAAGAATCTGCAAACATTCCTTAAAAATGTTAGAAGCAATATTAGTTAGTGCATGTTTTTATTATTATTTTTATTGGAGTACCACAAGGTTCCTATTAAGGATCTTTGTTATTCATAATATTTTGTATTATAATCTGGTTTTGATAAATACTAATTATTCTGTTCTATGTGTTAACACGAATTGCATAAAATTTGTCTATCATGTTTGTTTATAAAATAAAGTTTTTAGTAAGATTTTCTGTAATATTTTAGATATAATCTCTCTATATATTGAATGCAATCTATCTGGTTTTGATAAAATAACTAATTATTCTCTTTGATATGTTAACACGAATTGCATAAAATTTGTCTATCATGTTTTTTTTATAAAGTAAAAGTTTTAGAGGAGATTTTATGGAATATTTTAGATATAATCTCTCTATAGATTTAATACAATCTATCTGGTTTTGATAAAATAACTAATTATTCTCTTCGATGTGTTAACATGAATTGCATACAATTTGTCTATATCATGTTTGTTTATAAAGTTGAAGTTTAGTAAAGATTTCATGTAATATTTTAGATATAATCTCTCTATATTGTGCAAATTTTTTTATACACAAATTTAATACAAATACAAACTTGGACCTAGCATTTATGACACAAAGTTAAAATCAACACACAAAAACAATAAATAAATAAAATATATATACATATTGAAAAATAATCATCTGATGCATTAAAAGTGTGTATAATATTTCCATTTCCAATCCAAGCATTGCTCAACATTTTTGTCAAAATTTCTCTTTTGAGGTTATGAAAAACAAAGCAAAACGGAGTACCACAAGGGTCATATTAAGGACCTTTGTTGTCCATAATATTTGTAAATGATATAGGTTAAATCATGTATAGGATACAATGATATAGGACTATATATAGAATACAAAGAAGATCTATAAGTGTGGTTTCAGTGAAAAAGATCTTGGTTCTACATGGATAATTTATTTATTTTCTCTGAAAGCTTTCAAGCAAAAGCAAAGCTTTTTCTCCAAACTTGTTACTATTGCTAAATGTAGCAAGAATTCCCATTATTGAATTTGCTGCTTCCAATTAAAGACTTCAATCAAATAGTAAATTGAGGATAATGTGTGCATATCAATACAATTACAAAATTACTGCACACAGCCAATAGGTATCTACATAAATAACAAATAAATAATATATATGTAAAAAAAAAATACAACTCAATATATATTTGGGCCTTGGCAAAATAATTAGTCTCTTCGAAGCATTCACTCGAATTGCATACAATTTGCCTTTTTGCATGTTTATTTATAAAGTAGAAGTTTTAGTAGAGATTTTATGTAATATTTTAGATGTTATCTCTATATAGATTTTGTGCAAAAGCAATTCAATTTATTCAAGCACAAATTTATACAAATGTCAAAAGCTTGGACCTACCCTTTATTGACACAAAGTTAAAATTAACACATAACACATAAGAAAATAAAATAAATATATCAATGAATATCTATAAGTGTGGTGTCGGTGAAAAAAGATCGTGGATTCTTCATGGATAATTTATTTATTTTCTCTGAAAGCTTTCAAGCAAAAGCAAAAGCTTTTTCTCCAATATATAGATTATATATATATATATATATATATATTATAATATATATAATATATATATTTATATATATATATATCTATATCTAAAGTAATTTATAAGAGTAAATACCATATATAAGTCCGAAAAGTATACAATAAAATCTATCTGGTTTTGATAATTTTCTCTTCTCCGATGTGTTAACACGAATTGCATACAATTTGTCTATCATGTTTTTTTTATAAAGGTAAGTTTTAGTGGAGATTCTATGTAGTATTTTAGATGTAACCTCTCGATAGATTTTGTGCATTTGTTTCATACACAAATTTAATACAAATATCAGCTTGAACCTAGCCTTATTGACACAAAGTTAATTTTAACACACAAAACATAAATAATAAAAATAAATGTTTTAATATTTAAAAATAATATGCTGATGCACTATCAAGTGTGTGTATAATATTTTGGTGGTATTTTAAATAAATTATACTAATTTCAAACCATTGCTCTCAAATTTTTGTCAGTTGGCGGTTATGAAAAAACAAAGCAAAACTGGAGTACCCCAAGGGTCCTATTAAGGACCTTTGTTTTCATAATATTTGTAATCGAATTAGGTATGGACCATGTATAGGATACATAAATACAATGAAGATCTATAAGAAATAATGTGTGTATCGGAGAAAAAAGATCTTGGGTTCTTCATGGATAATTTATTATCTCTAAAAGCTTTCGAGCAAAAGCAAAAGCTTTTTTCTCCACTTGTCCATCACTAAGCTTTATTTAGCTAATGTAGCAGAAATTTCCATAAACTGAATTAAATTAGTCACTCTAAAAATAGACTTCAATCAAAGAGTAAATTGAGTATATGCCGTGTATTTCGATATGACTATAAATTATCTGCATAAATAAACAAATAATTGATAATATAATGTATGAAAAAATATACAATAAATCTTTCGGGCCTTGGCAAAATAATTAGTGTCTTCGATGCATTAACTCGAATCGCATACAATTTGTCTATCATGTTTGTTTATAAAATTTAAGTTTTAGTAGAGATTTTATGTAATATTTTAGATATATCTCTCTATAGATTTAGTGCAAATTGTTTTATACACAAATCTAATACAAATATGAAGCTTTAAAACCTAGCATTTATTGATACAAAGTAAAATTAACACATAAACATAAGAAATACAAATAAATATATCGATGAATATCTATAAGTATGTTTCGGTGAAAAAAGATCTTGGGTTCTTCATTGATAATTTATTTATTTTCTCTGAAAGCTTTCAAAGAAAACAAAAGCGTTTTTGCCAAACTTGTCGACTACTAAGCTTTATAAGCTAATGTAGCAGAAATTCCCATAAACTGAATTAAATTAGTCACTATAAAATAAAGACTTTGAGAAACAAAATAGTGTGCATATAATATGATTACAATGTGGTCTATAATAACTAAAAAATTTATAACGATATAAGAAGTAGAAAGAAGTATACTATATTAACTAATTATTCCCTTCGATGTGATAACACGAAGTGCATACAATTTGCCTATCATATTTATTTATAAAGTTGAAGTTTTAGTGAGATTCTATGTAATATTTTAGATGTAATCTCTATATAGATTTTGTGCAAAAGCAATTTAATTTGTTTCAAACACAAATTTAATACAAGTGTCAAGCTTAGACCTAGCCTTTATTGACACAAAGTTAAAATTAACACATAAAACAAATATATATATATTATATATATTATATATATATAATATTCAAAAACGGATATTCTAGTGCATAGCCAGTGTGTGTAAAATAATTCTGTTTATATAAATCAAAATATTTATTGCTCAAAATTTTTGTCAAAAATTCTCCATTTTGAGGTTGTGCCCCCAAAATATAAAAGCCAACAAAACATTGTACAAAACCAATTTAACTTCTGCATTTTACACACATATTACCAAATCAATTATCAACATCTATCAATTACTATATTTACCTGCATTTACACTAAAAACTGCAATGTTTACAAGAAAACACAAGACACTTGTAAACAGGTCCATGTTTAATCTTTGCACTTTCGTCGACACAACATACGATTTAGTAACAAAACGCACTTGTATTACAAAACTATTATAATAATAATGGAGATATAGTATTATTATAATTATTACTACTATTATTATTATTAATGGGACGTTTACATATTTAATATTAATTCGGTTACGCCCAAAACAACACTACTTGTTCTTCGTCGTCGTTGAACGATGAAGTGAATCATTTTGTTTGGAGTGAAGTTAGCAACGAAAAGCGAATAGTCCGGGCTATGGTCGTGATTGGATGATTATGAGAATAAGCAAAGGGGCACAGACACGAAATTTGAAATTTGAAATTGTATTGAAAAATAGTTGTTGAATTAAGTAGTTTGTTTATGATATTTGTTGTAAATGTTTATAGATTTATAAATAAATATATATCACATACTGTAAGGATTCTTTTATAATTTCAGGCAAAATGTGTCGTTTTTGTAATATTTTTGAACCAATTTACAATTTTAAAAAAATTATATTCCTAATAACTGTTTATAGTATACTATATATTTCGTTTTTTGTTTTGAATCATTTTCTGTAAATAAAACACACCAATTTTATAGAATTATATGAAAAAACTTAAACACAATCAACAAAAACTTGCTTAATAATTGTATTTGTGCAAAAGCTATTTCAAAAAATTAAATTAAAAATAATAATAACCATTTTATAATTATGTTTAAAACAAATTCCTATATGTCTAATTAAATACACAAACCATTTTTCTAATAAAATCATTATTATAAGCAAAGGGACAAAGACACAAAATGATATTTTAAATTTTAATTAAAATGGTATATGTTGTTTAAGTGTGTTGTTTGTTTGGATTATTTGTCTTAAATATTTATAGCTTTATAAATATTATATATATATATATATATATATATATATATATATCACATACTGTTGGGACAAGTTTTTCGTAATTTGGGAAAAAATGTGTCATTTTTGTAATATTTTTGAACCAAAACTAAAATCTTCAAACCAAATTATGTTTCTAAAAACATTTTATAAAGTACTATACGTTTTGAGTCCTAATTTGAATCATTTTCAGTGAATAAAATACACAAATTATATTAGAAATATATGAAAAAACTGAAACACAATGAATAAAAACTTGCTTAATAGTTGTATTTATGTGAAAATTGTATATAATTTATAAAATTAAGTTAAAAATAATAAAAAACATTTGAAATTATGCTTAAAACAAACTCCTATATATAACATAAATAATATATAATATATATAATATATAATACACAATTTTTATAAAATAATCTGTTGTTTTTGTAATATTTTTGAACCAAAATTAAAATTTTCAATTAAAATTATGTTTCTAAAAACTGTTTATAGACTATTATAAGTTTCAAATCTCAATTTGAATCATTTTCAGCGAATAAAACACAAATTAAGTGTTGTATTTATGTGAAAATAATATATATTTTATTAAATTTGAGTTAAAAATGATAGAAATTATGTTTAAAATAAACTCCTATATATGTAAATAAATAAACAAGCCATTTTTTTAATAAAATCATTATTTATTTATATAAATAGTCATACAAAAGTGCTTGTTAAAATAATTTTCAATACATAATAGCTAGGCAATGTTAATAAATATATTTTAGAATCTGATACAATTTTATTTTTTGTTAATTATGAATTCAAAAATTTATGAAACTTATTATGGAAAAAACCTAATTATATCAATAAAGTGTAATAAAAAGTCTTTCAAGTTAAAAAAATTTAAATGTCTTTTTTAAAACACGAAAATAAATAAGTGATGTCTGAATATAAATAAAATGCAAATTTATGAAAAAATATTATTCTTAATTTATTTTATTAATATATATTATAAAATGCAAATTCCTTGACATGAAATTCAAATTTATAATAAAGTGCTCCACACAAAGCTGTGAAATATAATAAATTAATTTAAAAAAATATGATCGAATATACAAATGAATTTAAAAATTATTTAACCTTATTAAGGACAGTTTTTACCAATATGTTTGCATTTGCATGCCCAAAAATTCGAAATAATACTTTTAAAACATAAAAATAAATAAGCAATGGATATATAATTTAAAAAAAAATAATTATTCTAACTCGTCAGCTTAAAATTGCAAAAGCATACTTATAAAATATCATAATATAATATAAAAAATATATAAACTAAATATGCATTTAACCATTTAATTGTCATATAAAAGTTTTCTTAGTCAAGCATACTTATCACATACAATTGTTTTTTATATCGTTTGCATCACACAAAGGAGGGAATATCTTCAGTAAATAATCTGAAATAAGAATAATAATTATATATATATATATATATATATATATATATACAAATATATTTACTTTAACTATTTATTTTGTGAAGATCCAGGAGTTATCGGTGGAGGCACCCCCAATAATTTGCATACATCGTTTCTCATAGTTCGAACTTCTTGTACGGAACCATCCCAATTTCCTTCTGACAAATAAGTCATCACCTAAAATAAAATATAAATGGTAAGTAATAATTTAACCATCTGTAGTAATAATAGAATAAATATTAAAGTTAATTGTTGAAAGTTGATTTATGTGCATTTATTTATTATATCTCTTGTAACTTTTAAACAGTTTGTCTTAAGTACACAAAATATTTGGCAAATTTGTACAAAATACTAATATCATAATGACCTACAGTAACTCGGTATACTTTAAATAAAAAAATAAAGAAAATCTAGATACTTCTACATCACTTTTATATCCAGATTCTATGTAAACATTCTTTATCGAGGTGCTCTAGAGTCTTATAATAATGAGAATAAATCAATTTTCTATTATTACCTCGTCCAGGTCATCACCAGGTATGTCCAGACAATCCGAATGAATTATAAGAGCCTCGTAGAATTTAGTGGCAGTAGTTTTCCTAACGTGCATTACGGAGTGGCCCAATAGTACAGAAATTTGTATCAGTGCTTTTCTTCTCACACTTTCGAACTAAAAAAGAAGAAAATATAAAATAATATTAGACAATCTCTAATAATTTCTAAAAATTTGTTAAAATTGTCTAAAAATTCTTCGCAGATTCTCAATTTGCCAAAACTTTCTTGAATCTAGAAAGATTTACATGAACACAAATTAATGAAGTTTTTCTTAATATTTTCAAGTTTTTCTTAAATTTGTCAACAAGATTTTTTTAAATATACCAAAATGTTCGTGAATCTGTTAAGATTTTGAAGAATCTGCTAAGAATTTCAAGAATCTGCTAAGATATTTATGAATCTACTAAGATTTTCAGAAATCTTAAGGTTTTAGGAATGATAAGATTTTTTAATATTTTGAAAATTTTCTTAAATTTTTCTTTTAAATTTTCAAGTTTTTCTTAAATTTGTCAACAAGATTTTTTTAAATATAACAAATTTTTTTTTATTCTGTTAAGATTTTCATGAATCTGCTAAGAATTTCAAAAATTTGCAAAGATTTTTACGAATCTACCAAGATTTTCAGGAATCTTAAGGTTTTAGGAATGATAAGGTTTTTCTTAATATTTTAAAGGTTTTCTTAAATTTTTCTTTTAAATTTTCAAGTTTTTCTGAAATTTGTCAACAAGATTTTTTTTAAATATACCAAAATTTTCATGAATCTGTTAAGATTTTGAAGAATCTGCTAAGATATTTATGAATTTACTAAGATTTTCACGAATCTACTAAGATTTTCAAGAATCTTAAGGTTTCAAGAATGATAAGGTTTTTCTTAATATTTTAAAGGTTTTCTTAAATTTTTCTTTTGAATTTTCAAGTTTTTCTTAAATTTGTTGACAAGATTTTTTTAAATATAACAAAATTTTCATGAATCTGTTAAGATTTTGAAGGATCTGCTAAGAATTTAGTATATATTAAGTATATATATATATATAAATAAAAAAAAAAAAAAAAAGGAAAAAAAATTTTCAAGAATCTGCTAAGATTTTCATGAATCTACTAAGATTTCAGAAATCTTAAGGTTTCAAGAATGATAAGGTTTTTCTTAATATCTTAAAAATTTTCTTAAATTTGTCTTTTAAATTTTCAAGTTTTTCTTAAATTCGTCAACAAGATTTTTTTAAATATACCAAAATTTTCATGAATCTGTTAAGATTTTGAAGAATCTGCTAAGCATTTCAAGAATCTTATAAGATTTTGATGAATCTTACTAAGATTTTCATGCATCTCAAAAGACTTTCATGAATCTTACTAAGATTTTCGCGGATCTGATAAGATCTTCAAGAATCTTACTAAGATTTTCATGGATCTTGCTAAGATTTTCATGGATCTTGCTAAGATTTTCATGAATCTTGCAAAGATTTTCATGAATCTTGCTAAAACATAATTAATCAACTAAATAACATTAATATAGTAAAAAATCTGCTAAAAAAAATTCAATAAACTTCTAAAAAATTAATTGATGTGCTAAAAATATTCATTGAATTGTTGAAAAACTCAATAATCCGCTAAAAAATTAATTAAATTACTAGAAAATTCGTTAAGATGCTGAAAAATGCATTTTCTGCCAGGATTTTTAAAGATCTACCGAGCTTTTCAAGAATCCGTCAAGATTTCTAAGAATCAGCAAAGATTCCTAAGAATCTACTAAGATTTTCACAAATCTCATAAGATTTTCATCAATCTTACTAAGATATTTATGGATCTCATAAGATTTTCATAAATCTCATAAGATTTCCATGAATCTTACTAAGATTTTCATGATGTGATGATATATAATAAGATTTTCATGAATCTCACTAAGATATTCATGAATCTTGCTAAAACTTAATTAATCAACTAAAAAACACTAATATACTAGAAAATTCTGCCAACAAATTCAATAAACTTCTAAAAAATTAATAATTGTGCTAGA
This sequence comes from Ctenocephalides felis, assembly GCF_003426905.1. Taxonomy (NCBI): domain Eukaryota; kingdom Metazoa; phylum Arthropoda; class Insecta; order Siphonaptera; family Pulicidae; genus Ctenocephalides; species Ctenocephalides felis. Next base: position 21,417,996 of record NW_020539727.1, read on the forward strand.
AAAATCATTAAAATTTTAAATAAATTCAATAATCCACTAAAAAAATAATTAAACTACTAGAAAATTCATTAAGATGTTAAAAAATTCATTTTCTGCCAAGATGTTTAAGGATCTAATAACGCTTTCTAAGAATCTGTTAAGATTTCTGAGAATCAGCTATGATTTCTAAGAATCTGCTAAGATTTTCAAGAATCTGCTAATATCAAATTATTTATAATCATCTTACTTGTATTAGTTGGCAAAAAACGTTGATACTGGCTAGAATTTTATAGATCTTTTTAGAACCCTTTATTTCTGATCTCGACAAAGCCAGAATTTGTGTTGAAAACTCTGCATCGTCATTGAATACTTTGGAAAAGGATCCTGAAAGAAAAAAATAAATAAAAACTAATGGTGTATGGTATCGTGCCTTAAGGCAAATTGCTGTAACTTCCCGTATCGTAATGAAATATTCGAGAAATTTTAAACGTATTCAAATATATTATTACAAATACTGTAATTGTTTCATTATTTTTGCATTATCTTGTTATATCTGAACAAATCAAATGTAAATCATAAATCATAAATCAATTTATCTCCAGAACATTAACAATCGTCATTTCATTTCGAACTCAATTTCAAAAAAAAAAAATAGTTGCACAAAATTGAAAAAGTGCTCCCGCATAGTCACAGTCTAAACGCATTTGTAAATAATTCCATGCGACATTTTCACTTGCACTGTGCTTAGCTTGGCGGCATTTTCACATTTTTCAATAGTTTTCTTATTTTAAAAATTAGTTAAATTTAATAATTTTGTGAAAACTATTGAA
>NW_020539727.1:21419804-21445888 GCF_003426905.1 Ctenocephalides felis
GTGTTGATTAGTTTTTAGCAAAGGCAGGTCTAGCCGTTTTGAAGATACGGGGCAAAAAGTGCCGAAAACAGTAACTCAGTTTTTAAGAGAACGATGCGTCCTATTTGAATAATTCAAAAACTTCACTTGTATTAACAAGATGAAGAATTGATCAAATTTTCATGAAGGCAGGTCTAGTGGTTTCGGAGATCTAGTAAAAACAGTAACAAAAAATGCCATTTGGCGGTCAAAAATGATCATTAGACATATGCACATAAAATTATCAGATATTTTAAGGAGATTTTAACAATAAGTATAAATTTTGTTTACATTCCGTACCAAGGTTTATCCGTTAAACGGGGACGCGGCTCTTACGCGTTTCTATGCAGTTAAAGCAGTACGATTGCTTTGAAAAAAGTTCAGAATTTCCAAAATATTTCAAAAAAATTTGTCTTCGAAAAGTTCATTTTCGAAAAAAGGTAAATTTTTGTCAAAAATGTATGGTTTCTCAAAAATCTAATTTTTTCAGAGTAAATGTTTTTCATTAATGTTAATCTTTAAAAAAAAAAAAAAATTGGTACGGGAAGTACCAGCAATTTGCCTTAAGGCACGATGACATGCGCCCCACTAGTTAAATTCTATTTCAAAATGTTCTATCCCTCCAACTATTTGGGCTCGCCCGTAGGTAAGCGGTTAAGAGTGACGGGACTTGTTTCAGAGGTCCCGGGTTCGATACCCACTTCGAGCAGCCTGTTGTCAGGCAACATTGACAACGATTTTCACTTGGAAATATAGATAGCAATATGTTTCCAAGTGAAAATAGCCCTCACCCGGCTTGTAAGATATTAATCACAACAGCTCATAGAACCCATAAGTTCTGATCGTTGTTCAAATAAAATTATAAAAAAAAAATATTACTATTCCTATTTCCTTTATCCCTTTCTACCTTAGTGTAACCTCCAGGTTCCTTATAATCAGCATAGTCCAACCCGTTGTGTCCGTAACTGATGGCAAATTCGGTAACGAATTCAGTACTATGAGCCCTTCCCTGGATGGCAATCCTGGTCACATTCATTATCTGGCCCAGATCGATTATCAGCCTCTGGTCGAAATCGGAATTTCTGGCCGTCCAGGCGTTTCCTCCTGGATAATGGTCAAAATGCCATTACAAGGTACCAATTGGGTTAATAATTTTGGTTAGTTGAGAATTTTCCCCATTCCTGGTGATGGTTAGTATGGTGTTGTGCTGGTTTTAGTTAGAAGGATACTGTTAGTTTCAGACCTTTAACCCAATTATTGAGATTAGTGGGATATTTTGGTAAAATTACCTCCAACTATATTGATGTTTATTAAATACTTCCACAAATATACATCAGTAGAAGGTTTGTAAGTGATTTATTACATGAGACCATTTTTTGTAAATCATTTTGGTTAATACTTTTGTAACTTTCTCATGAGCTTGCTGATGAGATTATTATGATTTATTTACAATTTTAACGTGAGTTTTGGGCAATTTCAAGTGCTTTTCAAGATTTCTGAAGGCGGATTATTACAAAGTTAGTAAGTACATTTTTCACAATTTAGAAATAGAATCCATGGACATAGGTTAGTATAGACTACTGGAGAACGTTAGTTCATATTTTAATCATTTTGGTTAAATTCTATTAATCTTTTCTGGTTGAGGTTCATCTTCGTGTAGGTGAGTAAAAGATTAGTTTTGTTCTTTTGGCTATAATTCTATTATTAACTTTTTTGATTAGCAACATAAAATTGGAACACCATCAATCAATTGCATGGAATTTTAAATCCCCATTGAAATTTGATTATTTTCTTGGTTAGTTAAAGAAAATTCCTTCTTCACCAGGGATATTACATTAGTTTCAACATAATTTTTATTAAATTATCATCTATAGCGTGCTTATTAGAAGAAATTGGTGCTGATTTACAATAGAGAAATTCGTAATAGTTGACACAAATCGTAATTTACTGTTGTAATATATATATATTATATATATATATATATATAAAAAAATTCTTAATCAGATTTAAGGGTGTTGTCACCCATATGTTTAATCCTATTAGTAAAGGCTGTCAGAAACAATCCGTGAAACTAGGGGATTCTAAATCAAATCCTAACTATGTGGGACATTTATACATACATACACATACATACATACATGAGCGAGCTATCATGCAAATAAAAGACGCATACAATGTTTTTTCATTTAAATCAAATAGTTTATGAGTTCCATTTCCACCAAAATTAAAAATAATCGTATTCCATCTAGAATTAATTTGGTTTAAGAGATCTTGATGGATTCTAGAAAATACCACAACTTTAGTACAAACGATTTATATTTATATCTCTGAAAGAATAAAAGATATGTATAAAATTCAAGGTCTTTTTCTGACTAATCATCGTTTGAAGTTCTGACTAATGATTGTTTAAAGAGTGCGCGGCTGTTCAACCAAAGTGTCTTTCGAGCCCTTTAACCCTTTAAGTAAATTGGAGCACAGTAAAAAAAATCGCAAGGCACACGCTTTTTTCCTCTCTATATTTACTGCAATAATTTTGTTGATCGTAGGTTGAATAGAGCACGAGAACAAGAATTGACAAATTCACTTCAAATATGAACTTAAGTAATAATGTATATTAAATTATTAATGAGAAAAATGTAATTTAGATATTAAAATTACTAAAAGCCAATTAAAATATGGTACGAAATTATAAAAATTATAGGCAACGTTATTGAAGCAATTATTTTTTAGTAAAATCCAATGTGATATTGTACCTTTACCGCGAATGCTATATATTAATTCTTTCTAAATTTGTTATACCTTTTAAAAGACTTCAATTTCCAATACGTATATCTTATGCTATAAATCACAAAGGCAGGCGATGATTTTTTGTGTGATAAATTTGGAAAATCAATGTTTTAGTCGTAAATCTACATCTACAGGTATGACTGAAAATATTGTATAACCCTTGACATTAAAATAAATTGAGCAATTGGAAATAAATTTGTTCTATAAATTGCAATGTATAATTTTTAATATACAATTTTATTGAACAATAAAGTATTTGTTTAAAAGGATAATGTGTTAACTGTGGGAATTGAGAATCGTCATTTTATTTGAAGCAGTTCTTCATTTAACATCACTCATATATTGGTGTAAATAATAATTCGAAAAACGATAATTATTATATTTAACTGAACGGTAAATATTAGTATAGGATATTAAAAAAACGTAGATGTGGGTACAGGACAACGTCTGTCGGGTCATCTAGTATATATATATATATATATATATATATATATCTTGGTAATAATTATCAAATAAGTTAAAAACAAAATTCAATTGACCTTTGACCTTTGCCCTAATGACGTGTTAATTACAATTGTAATTAATTATAGAAGTTAATTTATGTCAAAAATTATTTGATTTGATTTTCCAGTATGAGTTTTATACTGATTGCATGTCAACCTGCACTTATTTTCGATAGTAGCAAAGTTCCGTATCTTCTTTTATAGAATATATATATATATATATATATATATATATATTTTGGCATTTAAAAATTCAGTGCATATTGAATATTTGAAATTGACATTCAATATTTTTAAATTAAATACAAAAGTAAAAAATCTGATATTTATATAAAAATTATATATTTAGATAATGGTACTGCGATGATTCAGACTAAAATCTAATTTATTCATTGATTAAAAATATTTCACTATTTGACATAAATAAAATTAAAATAAACAAAGCACTATGATGCGTTCGAATTAATTATCAAAATGTAAAGAAATTCGTGTAATAAAAATGTAACATTATTATTAATATATCATGTATATTATAAGAACTTTTGCAATGCGGAAAAATATTTTTTATGGCAAAACAGCGTTTGCCGGGTCAGCTAGTATATATATATATATATATATATATATACATATGTATATATATAAATGTATAAGTATAATCTACTAAATGAACTCGGATCATGCGGGGTCAAATGCTCGATGCACTCGTAAAAAACTTTTTAGAGCATTGAAGGCAAAAATAAAATCACTTTGAAACAAACTGCTAAATCGATATAGTTATTTTTTATACCAAAGACCTGAAAAATATTTGAATATGAAATGGGTGATTTTTTTGTACATTAAGAGTTTGAATTAAATTCCTTCATTCTTATTTTTTTAATTCATGTTTACGAGATAAAAAATCCCAAGGCAAATAGGGACATACAAAACTAGGTATTATTTTAACTTATTTTAATTCTAATGACCCAGCCAGAATCAATAGAATCAACAAATAAGATTGAAAAAAGGGGCAACTTTTGCAAGGCAAAAAGTATTTAGTATCCTTTATTACAATCAACTTATTATTATCAATTCCATTTCCATTCCCCCGAGCTTCACTTTCTCAATTTTTTATTTCCCGGAGTAACTTTTCCGATCGAGTGTTTATCGCCAAAGATTGGGGGGCGCCGCCCTAGGGCTCCATCGGAGACATCGCGGGCACCCAAATGAATGATACAGTAATAAAATGATTTAAAACATGCAACCGGGGGACGAACCGACGAAGAGTTCCGTAACATCGTTATAGTAATTTAGCAAAAGTTTATTCTTCAATCCGGTTCCAGAAGAAATATAAAGACATAACTAGAAATGGGACAGGGTATGATGATGGTAATAATAGAAAAGTATGTCAACTTGTTTTTAGAATTGAGGGTATGAATTGTCTGAGAACTGCAGGATTTGTGCCAACCAACAAATCATTCTTAATGAGCAAAATGCATTTAATTATTATTGGTTTGTTTTAAAATAAGATGTGCTACTATTTATCAAAAGCTCGTGAGATGAGATTGGACTTTCTAGGATCTGTTATAAAAATTTTAAACCGTACTTTCAACAATTAACCAAGGTTGGTGAAAATTTTCAAGAATTTTTAAACCTGATGATATTTTCAATAATTTGGTGAGATTTCCAAGAATTTGGAAGAATTTTCGAGAATCTCTAAGAACCTGGTAATATTTTCAATACTTTGGTGAGATTTTCAAGAAGTTTAGAGCATCAGTTAAAATTACAAGAATCTATGAACTTTCTTAAAGTATTTAAGAAAAATTCGATATTCGAATAAACTATTAAGGGTAAGAAAACTCTAAAAAAAAATACGAGGTTTAAGAAAAACTATTTATTTCTATTATTTTTAAGAATTTGTCGTATTCGACAATCAAGAATCACATAAAATATATATGTACGAGTATATAATTTTTTATATCCATTGTCCATCATTAATAGACTTCCATTAAGCAAATATGCAAATAAAATGCAAAATTCGATACAAGTGCAAAATATGCAAAAATATTATGCAGATGCTATTGATATTGATATCATTGTTCAATTTATGATGACTTGAAATATGAGGCAGAAGTTGGAAACATTTTAAATCAAAAATGAAAAAAATATTCAGTAAAAAAGAACTGTTTGTCAATATATTTTTTAATAAAATCATTGTTGTGAGGTGACTAATCAGGAATCTGGTAAAATTGTTTTGAATTTGATAAAATTGTTTTGATTATTATTTTCCAAAAGCGAGAATTTCACAAAACCCGAATATCTGATGAAAATATCAAGAATTGAATAAATCTGTCGAATGTGTTCAAGGATCTGCCAAGCGATTTTATAATATCTGGTTAAAATTTCTAAAACCTTTCGCTATTTTCAAGAATCCATCCAAATTTTTAAGAATATGCAAAGAGTTTCAAGAACCTGCCAGGATTTTTTTTTAAATCCTGGGATAATTTTGTAAAATCGGTCAAAATTTTCAAGAATCTTCCAACATTCCTTAATATCTGGTTAAATTTTTTAAAATCCGCCAAGATTTTCAAAAACTTGTTAGGATTATCAAAAATGTATGAGGCATTACTTAGATTTTCAAGAATTTGTCATAATTTTCAAGAATCTGCTAACATTCCTTAATATCTGGTTAAATTTTCTGAAATTTGTTAAGATTTTCAAGAACTTGCTAGGGTTATCAAAAATTTCTCAGGAATTTATTTGGATTTTCAAAAATTTGACATGATTTTCAAAAACCTATCTTAACTTTCAAGAATTTGCCAAAAATTTCTAATATGCATCTAGTGATATTTTTAAGATTTTGGTAAAATTTTCAAGAACCTGCCAATATACTGTCTAATACCTCGCAATGTTTTTCAAAATCTAGCAAAATTTAAACAGTTTTCTGAAACTATCAAGATTATCTTGTCAAGATCTTCCAATATTTGGTAAAACCTTTTGAAATTTTCAAAGATCTTATAATATTTTTAACAATCTTAATAATTGCTCTTTATACGTTAAATATTAATCTTATTTATAAAAATGAAGCTCTCGATCAAATGATCCGCTAAAACTCGAAAACGGCTAAACCGATTTGGCCGTTTTTGAAGAAGTGTAATTTGAATAAAACAATGGACGGTGGGTCAAATGTTCAATTACGTTTAATAGGATGTTTTACGTAAATATTATTTAATTATGATTAAATTGTAGTAAGTAGTTTTGTTTGTAGTTTGATTTATATACAAAAACGTTCGTAAACGGGCCTCAAGTGTTACTAGATACTCAAAATATCAACTTTTTTGAAATGTTAATATGAAAATGCACTTTTTGGCATATTTATCTCAAACACAGTGCTCTGAAAGATCTCATTTGTATAATTATATACTCATTGGTATTTATAAAACATTTTCTAGGTTATGTTATTTTTTATTTATGTTATTTGAATTCAGAACCTAAATTTGGTATCGATCAAAGGGACATTTTGTCGAATAATATTTTCCCAGTTATAATTTCCCAGAATTTATCAAAGAATAGATAGTAATATATAAATTTTCTATCTCTCCTCGCAGAAATTTAAAATATTTGTGTAAGCTCAGTAGTATTATTTACAATTATACACAAACTCCAGAATCCAAAAAGAATCTGAAAAACTTGAAACGTAATCAATAAGTCGAAAGACCAAAAAAGACTTGGATTGGATTATACCATGTTTTCTATCGAAAGTGTATAAAACTTCCAGTTTGATTGTATTGACAAAAGATAGACAAACTAATGGAGTTTATTGTTTTTATAATATTTCATTCTATATAGCATTGGAACAATACATCCTTATACACCTAAAGTATTAATATTTTTGATTCTCTAGAAATTGTTTAGAATATACCTTACTTAGCAAAACAACGTTTGCCGGGTCAGCTAGTATATTTATATATACAAATATGTGTTAAAAATATTTATTATATAAAAAACTACATGACATGCTTTTAGTCTAAATACGATATACATATAAAACTACATAAAATTAACAATCAACTTATAAAATATAATTTTATATTTATCACTAAATATATAGTCCTCAAAAATTCTCAAAATAATTTTATACACATATATATTTCTTATATTATTTAATTATTTATGTAAGGATGAGATTCCTTTTTAAAAAATTCGTCGCACAATTCTGGGTCAGGTTCGAGCAAAGGCACAGCATTTTTAACCAAATCATTAAAATTCAGAAACTCGAACAACTTAATTGGTGGTTTGTCCCCCTTCGAATACAAAGAAACAGCAACACAATGATCCTCATCGAGCAAAGACTCCTCGAACCTCCAACCGTCTAAATATTCACCATTCACCTTGCAAACTGTATCCGAGACGACTTTGTCTTCAGACAAAGTACGATTTTGGATTTCGAATGAAATATTTTGTAAGTTGACAGTGATGCCACATCCCAAGTTTTTGACGTAGGACTCTTTTAGGCACCAGTGTCTGTAGAAGCCTTCGGTTTGTTTTTGCTCGTTGGCTCCTTGTTTGATGTTGCACCATTCGAGGGGTGAGAAATGTCTGGTCATGAGCCTAAAAAACTCTGCCAAGGGTCTGTTTTTGGTCGTGTACTCCATTTTCATGACGTCTACACCAAGTTTGCAAGGGCCAAGTTCGCCAGCAAGGACTGCATAGTTGCCCTGGTGGGAAACGTTGACGTCCAATTGGTAATCGGAGTTGTCCAAAAAGGGTTTGCCCTTATCATCACGTCTAAATTTGATCTCGTTGTACTGCAAACCGGTGACGACATGAACAAACTTTCGGAGCATCAGACGTCCCACCAAAGACGCCTTAAAAGAGTCCCCAAAAACGTATTTACTGATCCTATCCTTCTCCTCCTGCTGGATGCAGGATAAGGCGAATTGCATTTGCATTTTTGTAGGAGTCCAGGAGGACACGTTGAAAGCCCAACGTACACTAACCACCATTTTGATAAAAAAAACACTTAAAACTTTTTATTTTAAATTGTCCACCGCCTTACAAGTCTGTGTCCTTTCTACTCAACCTGAAGAGAAACAGAAAGACAACTTGACTTGATGGTTCCATTTAAAATGTTTGTTTGTTTGTTTTGATTTTGTGGATTTATTTATGACGTGCACATATGTTTCTATATTTCCATTAAAGATTGACCTGGTCTCGACCTCTCGCCATTGTGTTTTTATTGAGAATTTTTGAGAACGGTTATTTTAAAAATTGATATTTTAATAATCGACGAATGAGTTGAAATATTGATTGTTCTTGTTGTTGTTTGTGGAATTTGGGTTATTGGACGGTGCAAAATGTTTTGTATCAGATCAACTTGTATATAAAGATACTGCAAAAATCTTTTCCCATCAGTGAAATTTGAAAATTTCGATTTGAATTTAGAACTCATCGAAATGCATATCTTGTCCATGTTTTTTTCTAGTTTTTAACTTCCCGTAGTTATAGTAATGGGCCGAAAAATCGAAAATGAAAATTTTTGCATATCTCGTCGTTTTGAAGGTTTCTGAACATTTTGGCATACCTCAGAAAAAATGGATGTATGTGTGTGTGCGTGTGTGTGCGGATACAAATTTTCGTCGACGATTTCGGGAACACGGATCAACCGATTTGAATGGTTCAAAAATAATTCGATTCCTATTGATAGGGAGATGTGCTGATTAGTTTTTGTCAAAGGCAGGTCCAGCCGTTACGGAGATACTTCTATAGCAAAGAGTGCAGAAAATAGAAATCGAGTTTTTGAGAGAACGGAATATCGGATTTGAATGATCTAATGAACATTCAATTTGTAATGATTGGGAAAAGAAGTGATTAGTTTTTGGCAAAGACAGGTGCCGCCATTTTGAAGATACAGAGCTAAATGTGCAAGAAATGGCAATTTTTGAGTGAACTAAGCGTCCGATTTGAATGATCTAAAATTGGTAAAATTTAAGGATTTCATAAAACTATCAAAAATTTGAACAAACTATTAGAAATTATTGAAAATTTGTATATAATTTATTTTATGAAATACTGTAAAAATGTTTTTTCCATCAGTGTAATTTATAAATCTCAATTTAAATTTGTAGTACAAACAGTGTGTCCTTATAAACTCATCAAAAAGCAGATCTCTACCAACTTTTTTTGTACTTTTTGTTAAAAAAATTTAATATCTCAAAACTTTTAAAGAAATCTCATCGATTTAAGTATTTGTCATCATAGTAGACATGTTGATATAAAATATACTCAAATTCCAAGTTTGTGGTACAAACGGTACGTCCTAAAGAGCTCATCAAAATACATAACTTAAACCTTGGCCAAGTTTTGGGTACTTTTTGTCTAAAAAAGATAATCTCTCAAAATTTTGAAATTAAACTCATTGATTTTAGTATTTGTTGTCATAGTAGACACGTTGATGAAAAACATATTCAAATTTCAAGTTTGTAGTACAAACGGTACGTCCTGAAGAGCTCATCAAAATACAGAACTTAAACCTTAGCCAAGTTTTGGGTACTTTTTGTTTTAAAAAAGTTAATAACTCAAAATTTTTAAATAAAACTCATTGATTTTAGTATTTGTCGTCATAGTAGACATATTGATGTAAAACATACTCAAATTTCAAGTTTGTAGTACAAACGGTGCGTCCCTAAGAGCTCAACAAAAGTTAAAGAAAAAAGTTCTATGTGGTGGTTTATAGATATTATTTAGAAAAAGTCTAATAAAGCAATCAAGGAGTAGAAAAAAAGACTAAAATCAATGTATTTCCAGATAAACAAAACTAGGAAACGAGTCAAGAAAATACTTGGTCAACAATAATCCTATGCTACAGGTTACATGAAGAATTTTCCCAAATTGAATTTACTTCAAATATAGTACTATATAAAAAAAAACTGTATTTAAACAGTAAACATTTAAAACCAGTCCATTACCAATAATACAATCATGATCAATTTCTAATAAAGTTATCAGAAACCTATTTCGATATACAGTTTTCCAAATCAAATACTATTTTGTATATCGATAAATTTTTCTATTTCATTATATATTTATAATGATTTCCTAACACATTTCCTTCTCGATCTGATACAAAACATCAAAATATCTACTAAAAGGTTAATACCTAATTTAATATTATTTACAACATTTATCTACAGCATGCAATACGAGTACTATAATACATATAAATCAAAATATAAAACTGACCTTCTAGTCTTGCATTTTCAGGGCCTCTTTCGCTCAAATGTGAGGTGGCTTTTAAGGCAGCTCTATCGAGCAATGGGGTGTTACATTCGTATTCTGAGTAATATTTTGACACAAACTCTGAAAGAAAAGGAAAATAAAATATATAGAAACTATATTTTAAAATCCAAAACTAATATAAACAAAAATAGTCAGTAATTAATCATTTTATTAAATAGCTAATCATTCTCTTCATTAGATAAATGTCTTAAAAGTAACAAAGCAAAATTGGAGTTCCACAAGGGTCCTATTAAAGACCTTTGTTATTCATAATATTCGTAAATGATAAAGGTATAGACCATATATAGGATACAATGATTATCAAAATTCTGCCGAGACATTACTTGGATTTTCAAGAATTTTTCATAATTTTCAAGAATCTGCAAACATTCCTTAAAAATGTTAGAAGCAATATTAGTTAGTGCATGTTTTATTATTATTTTTATTGGAGTACCACAAGGGTCCTATTAAGGATCTTTGTTATTCATAATATTTGTATTATATCTGGTTTTGATAAAATAACTAATTATTCTGTTCTATGTGTTAACACGAATTGCATAAAATTTGTCTATCATGTTTGTTTATAAAATAAAGTTTTAGTAGAGATTTTCTGTAATATTTTAGATATAATCTCTCTATATATTGAATGCAATCTATCTGGTTTTGATAAAATAACTAATTATTCTCTTTGATATGTTAACACGAATTGCATAAAATTTGTCTATCATGTTTTTTTTATAAAGTAAAAGTTTTAGAGGAGATTTTATGGAATATTTTAGATATAATCTCTCTATAGATTTAATACAATCTATCTGGTTTTGATAAAATAACTAATTATTCTCTTCGATGTGTTAACATGAATTGCATACAATTTGTCTATCATGTTTGTTTATAAAGTTGAAGTTTTAGTAAAGATTTCATGTAATATTTTAGATATAATCTCTCTATATTGTGCAAATTTGTTTTATACACAAATTTAATACAAATATCAAACTTGGACCTAGCATTTATTGACACAAAGTTAAAATCAACACACAAAACATAAATAAATAAAAAAATATATATACAATATTGAAAATAAATCATCTGATGCAGTTAAAAGTGTGTATAATATTTCCATTTCCAATCCAAGCCATTGCTCAACATTTTTGTCAAAATTTCTCTTTTGAGGTTATGAAAAACAAAGCAAAACTGGAGTACCACAAGGGTCATATTAAGGACCTTTGTTGTCCATAATATTTGTAAATGATATAGGTTTAAATCATGTATAGGATACAATGATATAGGACTATATATAGAATACAAAGAAGATCTATAAGTGTGTTTCAGTGAAAAAAGATCTTGGGTTCTACATGGATAATTTATTTATTTTCTCTGAAAGCTTTCAAGCAAAAGCAAAAGCTTTTTCTCCAAACTTGTTACTATTGCTAAATGTAGCAAGAATTCCCATATATTGAATTTGCTGCTCCAAATTAAAGACTTCAATCAAATAGTAAATTGAGGATAATGTGTGCATATCAATACAATTACAAAATTTACTGCACACAGCCAATAGGTATCTACATAAATAAACAAATAAATAATATATATATGTAAAAAAAAAAATACAACTCAATATATATTTGGGCCTTGGCAAAATAATTAGTCACTGAAGCATTCACTCGAATTGCATACAATTTGCCTGTTTGCATGTTTATTTATAAAGTAGAAGTTTTAGTAGAGATTTTATGTAATATTTTAGATGTTATCTCTATATAGATTTTGTGCAAAAGCAATTCAATTTATTTCAAGCACAAATTTAATACAAATGTCAAAAGCTTGGACCTACCCTTTATTGACACAAAGTTAAAATTAACACATAAAACATAAGAAAATAAAAATAAATATATCAATGAATATCTATAAGTGTGTGTCGGTGAAAAAAGATCGTGGATTCTTCATGGATAATTTATTTATTTTCTCTGAAAGCTTTCAAGCAAAAGCAAAAGCTTTTTCTCCATATATGTATATATATATATATATATATATATATATATATATATATATATATATATATATATATATATATATAAGTAATTTATAAGAGTAAATAACGATATATAAGTAAGAAAAAGTATACAATAAAATCTATCTGGTTTTGATAATTATTCTCTTCGATGTGTTAACACGAATTGCATACAATTTGTCTATCATGTTTTTTTATAAAGGTAAAGTTTTAGTGGAGATTCTATGTAGTATTTTAGATGTAACCTCTCGATAGATTTTGTGCATTTGTTTCATACACAAATTTAATACAAATATCAAGCTTGAACCTAGCCTTTATTGACACAAAAGTTAATTTTAACACACAAAACATAAATAAATAAAAATAAATGTATTTAATATTTAAAAATAAATATGCTGATGCACTATCAAGTGTGTGTATAATATTTCTGGTGTATTTAAATAAATTATACTAATTTCAAACCATTGCTCAAAATTTTTGTCAGTTGCGGTTATGAAAAACAAAGCAAAACTGGAGTACCCCAAGGGTCCTATTAAGGACCTTTGTTATTCATAATATTTGTAATCGAATTAGGTATGGACCATGTATAGGATACATAAATACAATGAAGATCTATAAGAAATAATGTGTGTATCGGAGAAAAAAGATCTTGGGTTCTTCATGGATAATTTATTATCTCTAAAAGCTTTCGAGCAAAAGCAAAAGCTTTTTCTCCAAACTTGTCCATCACTAAGCTTTATTTAGCTAAATGTAGCAGAAATTTCCATAAACTGAATTAAATTAGTCACTCTAAAATAAAGACTTCAATCAAAGAGTAAATTGAGTATAATGCGTGTATTTCGATATGACTATAAATTTATCTGCATAAATAAACAAATAATTGATAATATAAATGTATGAAAAAATATACAATAAAATCTTTCGGGCCTTGGCAAAATAATTAGTGTCTTCGATGCATTAACTCGAATTGCATACAATTTGTCTATCATGTTTGTTTATAAAATTTAAAAGTTTTAGTAGAGATTTTATGTAATATTTTAGATATAATCTCTCTATAGATTTAGTGCAAATTTGTTTTATACACAAATCTAATACAAATATGAAGCTTTAACCTAGCATTTATTGATACAAAGTTAAAATTAACACATAAAACATAAGAAAATACAAATAAATATATCGATGAATATCTATAAGTATGTGTCAGTGAAAAAAGATCTTGGGTTCTTCATTGATAATTTATTTATTTTCTCTGAAAGCTTTCAAAAGAAAACAAAAGCGTTTTTGCCAAACTTGTCGACTACTAAGCTTTATTAAGCTAAATGTAGCAGAAATTCCCATAAACTGAATTAAATTAGTCACTATAAAATAAAGACTTTGAGAAACAAAATAGTGTGCATATAGATATGATTACAAATGTGGTATATATATAACTAAAAAATTTAATAACGATATATAAGTAGAAAGAAGTATACTATAGTAACTAATTATTCCCTTCGATGTGATAACACGAAGTGCATACAATTTGCCTATCATATTTATTTATAAAGTTGAAGTTTTAGTGGAGATTCTATGTAATATTTTAGATGTAATCTCTATATAGATTTTGTGCAAAAGCAATTTAATTTGTTTCAAACACAAATTTAATACAAGTGTCAAGCTTAGACCTAGCCTTTATTGACACAAAGTTAAAATTAACACATAAAACAAATAATATATATATATATATATATATATATAATATTCAAAAACGGATATTCTAGTGCAGTAGCAAGTGTGTGTAAAATAATTCTGGTTTATATAAATCAAATTATTTATTGCTCAAAATTTTTGTCAAAAATTCTCCATTTTGAGGTTATGTGCACCCAAAAATATAAAAGCCAACAAAACATTGTACAAAACCAATTTAACTTCTGCATTTTACACACAATTTTACCAAATCAATTATCAACATCTATCAATTACTATATTTACCTGCATTTACACTAAAAACAGCTATGTTTACAAGAAAACACAAGACACTTGTAAACAGGTCCATGTTTAATCTTTGCACTTTCGTCGACACAACATACGATTTAGTAACAAAACGCACTTGTACTACAAAACTATTATAATAATAATGGAGGTATACTATTAATATTATTATTATTATTATTAAGGGGACGTTTACATATTTAATATTAATTCGGTTACGCCCAAAACAACACTACTTGTTCTTCGTCGTCGTTGAACGATGAAGTGAATCATTTTGTTTGGAGTGAAGTTAGCAACGCAACGGGAATAGTCCGAGGGGCTATGGTCGTGATTGGGAGGATTATTGGAATAAGCAGAGGGGCAAAGACACAAAATGAAATTTGAAATTGTAATTGAAATATATTTGTTGTTAAAGTTTTCTTTTTCTTTCTTTTTAATTTCAATATTTATTACAACCGTTAAATAATTAACATCTAGCAATAATGACAAATAATAACATAAATTTGAATAAATAAGAGTGCAAAGGATAGAATTTACATTAAAATAATGTCCGTAGTGTGATGATTTAATATAAAACTAGCTGTAAGTGGAATTTTGTCTTAAGGCAATTAGGGCATCGTGCCTTAAGGCAAATTGCTGGAACTTCCCGTACCAAAAATTATTATTTTTTTTAAAAACGATTAACATTTTTGAAAAAAATTTACTTCGAAAAAATAAGATTTTTGAGAAACTATAAATTGGACAAAAAATTACTTTTTTTTGAAAAAAAAATTTTTTTTAAAAAAAAATTTTTTTTTGAAAAAAAAAAGTTTTCTTTATTTTGAAATATTTTGGAAGATCTGAACTTGTTTTTCAAAGCAATCGTACTGCTTACTGCATAGAGACAAAATATAAAGCGCGTAAGCGCGGCGTCGCTGTCTAACGGGTAAACATTGGTACGGAACCCATAGGAAAATAAACAAAATTTATACTTATTGTTAAAATCTCTATGAAATATCTGAAAATTTGATGTGCATATGTCTAATGATCATTTTTGACCGCCAAATGGCATTTTTTTTTACTTTTTTCGTTATATCTCCGAAACCGCTGGACCTGCCTTTATGAAAATTTGATCAATTCTTTATCTTGTCAATACAAGTAAAATGTTTTTTGAATTATTAAAATCGGACGCTCCGTTCTCTTAAAAACTGAGTTACCGTTTTCGGCACTTTTTGCCCCGTATTTCCGGAACGGCTAGACCTGCCTTCGCCAAAACTAATCAGCACGTCTCCTTATCAATACGAATCGAATGTTTTTTAAATTATTCAAATCGGTTGATCCGTGTTCCCGAAATCGTCGACGAAAATTTGTATCCGCACATACATACACACACGCACACACACACACACACACACACACACACATACATCCATTTTTTCTAAGGTATGCCAAAATGTTCAGAAACCTCTGAAACGTAAAGATATATAAAAATTTTCATTTTCGATTTTTTTGCGATTACTATAACTTACCCTACGGGAAGTTAATAAAAGCAAATAATAATAAGAATAAAATTAATAAATAATATAAATAAAATTTCTGAATAATAAAATAATACTAGTAAAACAATAAAATATAACAGAGTTACAATATTAAAAATAATAAAATAATAATAATGATAATAAAGTTGTTAAAGTAAGTTTGTTTATATTATTTGTTATAAATGTTTGTAGTTTTATAAATAAATATTTATCACATATTGGAAAGACAATTTTTTCATAATTTCGGAAATAAATCTATCATTTTTGTAATATTTTTGAACCAAAATTAAAATTTTTAAACCAAATTATGTTCCTAAAAACGTTTTATAGAGTACTACACGTTTTGAGTTTTAATTTGAATCATTTTCAGTAAATAAAACACACAAATTTTATATTAAAAAATATGAAAAAAAATAATCATAATTAACAAAAACTTGCTTAATATTTGTATTTACATAAAAACTACATATTTAATTAATAAAATTACGTTAAAAATAATAATAAACATTATGTAATGATGTTTAAAACAAACTCCTATATATATATAAATAAATAAACACAAAATTTTAAAAAAATATATATTATTTTTGTAATATTTTTGAACCAAAATTAAAATTTTTAATTAAAATTATGTTCCTAAAACTGTTTTTAGACTCCTATACGTTTTGAGTACCACTTTAAATTATTTTCAATGAATAAAACACACAAATTATATTAGAAAATATGAAAAAATTAAATATTATGAACAAAAAACTTGCTTAATAGTTGTATTTATGTGAAAATTACATATTTAATTCATAAAATTACATTAAAAATATTAATAAACATTTGAAATTATGTTTAAAAAAAACTCCTATATATAACATATATAATATATATATATTATATAACATATATAATATATAATATACAATTTTTAGAAAAAAATATATTATTTTTGTAATATTTTTGAATCAAAGTTAAAATTTTTAATTAAAATTATGTTCCTAAAAACTGTTTCTAGATTTATATACGTTTTGAGTCGTAATTTAAATCATTTTCAGTAAATAAAACACACATATTATATTATGAAAATATGAAAAAATAAAACAATAAACAAAAAAGTTATATTTGTACAAAAATTATATATTTATATATATATATGAAATTAAATTAAAAATAATAATAACTATTTCAACAGATATTTAACACAAATTCCTATATATTAATTAAATACACAAACAATTTTTCCAATAAAATCATTATTTATTTATATAAATAGTTATACAAAAGTGCTTGTTAAAATAATTTATAATATATAATGATTATTAACTAAACAATGTTAATAAATATATTTTAGCTTGATGTAATTTTATTTATTGTTAATTATGAATTTAAAAATTTATCGAACTGATTATGGGAAGAACCTAATTATATAAATAAAATGTAATAAAAAGTAAGTTTTCAGTCAAAAATATTCAAATATTACTTTTAAAACATGAAAATAAATACGTGATGTCTATAAAATTTATGAATAATATTTTATGAGTAATATTTACTCTTAATTTATTTTATTAATATCTATTATAAAATGCAAATTCCTTGGCATAAAATTAAAATTTATAATAAAGTCTACACAAAACTATAAAATATAATTTGATATAATTTTATTTTTTGGTATTTATGAAATTAAATATTTATGTAACTTTTTATGAAAAAAACCTAATTATATCAATAAAATGTGATAAAAAGTTAATTTTTAGTTTAAAAAATTTTAATATTACTTTTAAAGCATAAAAATAAATACGTGATGCCTATAAAATTCATAAAAAAATATTATTCTCAATTTGTTTTATTAATATCTATCATGAAATGCAAATTCCTTGGCATAAAATTAAATTTCATAATTAAGTGCTCCACACAAAGCTATAAAATATAATAAATTAATTAAAAAAATATGATTGTATTTAAAATTTAATTAAGCTTATTATGGAAAGTTTTAATCTGTTTGCATTTGCACAAAAAAAAGCCCAAAAATTCCAAATAATACTTTTAAAACATAAAAATAAATAAGCGATGTAAATATAATTTATACCTCAGCTTAAAATTGCAATAGCATACTTATTAAAAATATCATAATATAATATAAAAAATATATAAACTAAATTTGCATTTAACCATTTAATTGTCATATAAAAGTTTTCTTAGTCAATCATACTTATCACATACAATTGTTTTTTATACAGTTTGCATCACACAAAGGAGGGAATATCTTTAGTGAATAATCTGAAACAAAAATAATAATGTTAAATATATATATATATATATATATATATATATAAATATATTTACTTCAACTATTTATTTTGTGAAGATCCAGGAGTTATCGGTGGAGGCACTCCCAATAATTTGCATACATCGTTTCTCATAGTTCGAACTTCTTGTACAGAACCATCCCAGTTTCCTTCTGACAAATAAGTCATCACCTAAAATAAAATATAAATGGTAAGTAATAATTTAGCCATCTGTAGTAATAATAGTATAAATATTAAAATTAATTGTCTGAAGCTGATTTAGGTGCATTTATTTATTATATCTCTTGTAACTTTTAAACATTGTGTCTGAAGTACACAAAATATTTGGCAAATTTGTCCAAAATTAAATTATCTATAATATTTACTAACATCATAATGATCTACATACAGCAACTCGGTATACTTTAAATAAAATCCCCAAGAAAATCTAGATACTTCTACATCACTTCTATATGCAGATTCTATGGAAACATTCTTTTATCGAGGTGCTCTAGGGTCTTATATTAATGAGAATTAGTAAGTTTTCTATTATTACCTCGTCCAGGTCATCACCAGGTATGTCCAGACAATCCGAATGAATTATAAGAGCCTCGTAGAATTTAGTGGCAGTAGTTTTCCTAACGTGCATTACGGAGTGGCCCAATAGTACAGAAATTTGTATCAGTGCTTTTCTTCTCACACTTTCAAACTAAAAAAGAAAAAAATATGGAATAATAATAAAATTAGATAATCTCTTATAAGTACAATTTTTTAAAATTTGATGAAATTGTCTAATATAAGATATTTTTGCAGATTCTCAATTTGTAAAAATTTTCTTGAATCTCAAAAGATTTATATAAAACTGCAAAGTTTTTCTTAAAATGATAAGGTTTTTCTTAATAATTTTCTTAAATTTTTCTTTTAAATTCTGTTTTTCTTAATTTTGCCAAGAAGATTTTTTGAAATATAAAATAAGATTTTAAATTTTAAATAAGATTGTCAAGAATCTGCTAAGAATTTCAAGAATCTGCTAAGTTTTCATGAATCTACTAAGATTTCCAGGAATCTTAAGGTTTCAAAAATGATAAGGTTTTTCTTAATATTTTAAAGATTTTCTTAAATTTTTCTTTTAAATTTTCAAGTTTTTCTTAAATTTGTCAACAAGACTTTTTTAAATACACCAAAATTTTCATGTATCTGTTGAGATTTTCAAGAATCTGCTAAGATTTTGAAGAATCTGCTAAGAACTTCAAGAATCTGCTAAGATTTTCATGAATCTACTAGATCTTCAGGAATCTTAAAGTTTCAGGAATGATAAGGTTTTTCTTAATATTTTAAAGATTTTCTTAATTTTTTCTTTTAAATTTTCAAGTTCTTCTTAAATTTGTCAACAAGATTTTTTTAAATATACCAAAATTTTCATGAATCTGTTAAGATTTTCAAGAATCTGCTAAGAATTTCAGGAATCTGCTAAGATTTTCATGAATGTACTAAGATTTTCAGGAATCTTAAGGTTTCAAGAAAGATAAGGTTTTTCTTAATATTTTAAAAAATTTCTTAAATTTTTATTTTAAATTTTTATTTTAAATTTTCAAATTTTACTCATTTTTTTAAATATAACAGAAATTTCATGAATCTGTTAAGATTTTGAAGAATCTGCTAAGAATTTCAAGAATCTACTAAGATTTTGAGGAATCTTAAGGTTTCAGGAATGATAAGGTATTTCTTAATATTTTAAAGGTTTTCTTAAATTTTTCTTTTGAATTTTCAAGTTTTTCTTAAATTTGTCAACAAGATTTTTTTTAAATATAACAAAATTTTCATAATTCTGTCAAGATTTTGAAGAATCTGTTAAGAACATCAAGAAACTGCTAAGATTTTTATGAATTTCGTAAGATTTTCATGAATCTTACTAAGATTTTCATAGATCTTGCTAAGATTTTCATGAATTTTACTAAGATTTTCATAAATCTTGCTAAGATTTTCTTGCATTTTTCTAAAACTTAATCACTTTACTTAATCAACTAAAAAAACTCTGAAATACTAAGAAATTAAATAATCTGCTATATTATTATTATTAATATTAAATATTATTGATATTAATCTAACAATATCTTAAAGATTATGACAAAGTTTTCATAAATTTGTTAAAATATTAATTAAACACTATAAATTTCTTAAGATGTTAAAAAATTCATGAATCAGTAAACGTTTTCAAGAATTTTTTAAAGTTTTCATGAAACTGCTCAAATATTCACTAACATGCTAAAAAAATTAAATTTTTCATAAAAAAAATCATTAAATTACTAAAAAACCATTGATGTATAAAAAAAATTAATAGTCTGTTAGAAAGTTAATTAATCAAATAAGATTTTCAAGATTCCATAAAAGTTTTTATGAATCTGCTAAAAAAATTGTTGATTACTATAAGCTTCATTTATATAGTAAAAGATTCATTAATATACCAAGATTTTCAAAAATCTGCTAAAAAATTCTGTAATCTTTTAAAAAAATAATTAATCTGATAAAAAAATCATATAACTTTTAAATAAATTTAATAATCCGCTAAAAAACTAATTAACTTGCTAGAAAATTCATTAAGATGTTAAAAAAAAGTCATTTTCTGCCAAGATTTTTGAAGATCTACCAAGATTTCAAAAAATCTGTTAAGATTTCTAAAAATCTGTTAAGATTTCTAAAAATCTGCTAAGATTTTAACGAATCTCATAAGATTTTCATGAATCTCATAAGACTTTCATGAATCTCATAAGATTTTCATGAATCTCATAAGATTTTCGTGAATTTTGCTAAAACTTAATTAATCAACTGAAAAACACTAATATACTAAAAAATCTGCTAGAAAAATTTAATAAACTTGTAAAAAATTGTTTATCGTGCTAGAAAAATCATTAAAATTTTAAATAAATTCAATAATCCACTAAAAAAATAATTAATTTGCTAGAATATTCATTAAGATGCTAAAAAATTCATTTTCTGTCAAGATTTTTGAGGATCTGTTAAGATTTCTAAGAATCTGTTAAGATTTCTAAAAATCTGCCAAGATTTCAATGAATCTGCCAAGATTTTCAACAATTTGCTGATATTAAATTATTTATAATTATCTTACTTGTATTAGTTGGCAGAAAACGTTAATACTGGCCAGAATTTTATAGATCTTTTTAGAACCCTTTATTTCCGATCTCGATAAAGCCAGAATTTGTGTTGAAAACTCTGCATCATCGTTGAAAACTTTGGAGAAGGATCCTAAAAGAAAAACATAAATAAAAATAATATATTATAGATATAAATTTTAAAAAAATACTAGCAAACCCGACGAGCTTCGTTTCGCCACCAGATGGTTTTGTGAGAAAGATGAAGAATTTTTTAGTTTGTTTTATATTTGAAAAGAAAAAAATGTGATTTTATTATACAACAGTAATGAATTTATTTCGATTACAAAAATGAAGTGTTTTTTAGTTGAACTTCTCTAAGTAAATGAAAGTGAATCCGCAAATTATCCGTTTCATTGAAGTGCTCTTTGGTAAACCACGTTTTTTGTTTTTCGGTCTGACGTTAACACAAACAAAGCGGATGGTTTTCCAACTCGTGAGCAGGCAACGTATAACTGCCCATGTGAAAAACAATGATATTCTATATAATCTATTTGAAATTTATCCCGCAAACACTAAGCGATTGCCCTTGCGACTTGTTATTGCGAACGCTTGGAAATTGCAATCGTTTGAAGTCAAACGGAAGACCAGTCGGAATCATTGGTATGTCACCAAATCGCCAGCAATTTTTGATTGAATGGTGAAATTCAGTGCGTGTACATCATTATACTTTGCAGCAAGAATTATTCGTTGACTTAACCAAGCATAATTCTGATAATTCTCACTAATGTCATTACTCGAATTTTTAATTACGGTGCATGAATTAGCATTAGGGTATGATGCACCACTAATTTTCTTAGCTATAAATCTTGCGAAGCCCGAGATCTTTCCACCGAATGCAAAATTGTCGAAATCGGTTCGTGCGTTCTGGAGTTATTACGTCAGGAAGGAAAACCCGACTTATTTTATATATATATATATATATATATATATATATATATATATATATATATATATATAGAAGATAATATTTACCAGAACTGAGAAGTAGATCCAAGAAAACAAGCATAGCACAAGACACTCTTTCAACATTTTGATTTTGCGCAAAAACTCTGACAATAACTTTTCCTAATCGAGACAGTTCCTCTGGTTTATCCGTTTGAGACTTTAAAAATGCAAACAGGGCCGCACTGGAATGCTTCATCTGAAAACAAACAATAATAGTATCAGTAACAACCAAATAATAATTTATATATATATATATATATATATATATATATATATATATGTATTTTAATAATTTTTATGAGTATATATTACCAATGTTTCGGTCAAATCTCCAATACTGGTGATGATTCCAAGCATAACTGATTCGCTGTATTCGGGCAAAGCTAGAAGTTCGCAAAATTTGGGGAATGTATGTTGTCCGAAAAGCCACAGGATTTGGTCAGTGCAATCGGCAGTGAAAATTGTGCCCACTCTTTCGTAATCGGGAACGTATGGACAACTAAAATGATAATATATATATATATATATATATTGATTGTTTCTTTTCCGAACAGTAAATCCAATAATAAAAAACAATTTGTTTTTTGAAGATGTTTAATACGACGTTTCGGAACTAGGTACGTTCCATCATCAGGTTTATTCTGTCAAATACAAGGAGATACCTTCATTACGCGTCATATTGTCCCAAAAATTATAAAGTCAATACAATCATTTCTTTGATAGACCACGCAATCATGTTGTCTCACTCTTCTTTTCATACCCAAAACACAACATTAGTAACTAAAACTTTATTAGAAAACGGATATCCCCTCACCCTCATCAATTCCATTACCAATAAAAGACTTTCCTATCATAAAAGTAACAATTATCAATCCATCTCCAAGTTATTCCAAGACAACAATATTAAACCAACTTTTCACAGCATGCCTTACATTGAAGGCTTATTTGATTATTTTGCCAAATTACTCAAAGAAGAAAATATTTTCATTTCAGGAACAGCTCTATATTCTTTTAAAGAAATGTTTTCAAAAATTAAATCCACCACCCCTCCTAAATTCAATACTAACATAGTTTATTCCATCCCTTGCAAAAATTGTCAAAAACAATACATTGGCCAAACATCACAGTACATTCATAAGAGAATGAGACAACATGAATTAAGCGTCACTCATCATAAAAGCCGAAATTTCCAAAGTACTCTTGTTCAGCATTCCATCGAAAACTCACATAATTTCACCTTTGAACCCAATATTTTATATAGAGAGGATTGTACTTTTAAAGACTTTTTTCTGAAAGCAGTTTAATCTTTTTGAATTCGTCAAAAAGTGTTAATAAAAGATCAGATCACAATATCATTCATGACTCATATTTAAATTTTTAAACCTGATTAAAAATAATTAATCCTAATAGTTTTTGAATATGTGTATATATACATGTATATATGTTATAATATATGTACATCCATATATATGCTTATATGTATGTTTTTTTGGGTATACACTATACACATACACTTGCATATGTGTTCATGTGTATAATTGTGGATACATTAATATATAGATATGTGCATATGTATGTATGAGTATGTAGGTGTGCATATACATGTTCATGTATGTATGTATATATATATATATATATATATATACATAATATTTCTCAACATTTACTAAAGCAATATTTTTCCTTTTTTCGTAAATTACCAAACAAGAGCCATAAAAAATCATTTTTGCCAAGAGTTCCGTGCTTTGTCCTTTACATCTGGCAGACAGAAATCCATATCAGTGTGTTTAAGTCTTGTGTAGTCGTAACATCTACAAATATCTTCCAAAAAAATCGAGTGTTTTTAACAAAAAATATAGTGATATGGATATATAAATTATTACAGGTAAATAATTTTCGCTTCTCAATTTTTATATAAAACCTTTTAGTTAAGTCTTATTACGATCTATCCGTACATAATCCATTCCTTATATAACAAAATTTTTTTCTAATTAATCTGTATTGACCATTGTTAATTAATTTTAATCAGTATTTTAAAAAACATTGTATTTGACAGAATAAACCTGATGATGGAACGTACCTAGTTCCGAAACGTCGTATTAAACATCTTCAAAAAACAAATTGTTTTTATTATTGGATTTACTGTTCGCAAGAAACAATCAATATATTGAAAAAATCCAGGACTTATCTATTGAATATATATATATTAATATATATATATATATATATATATATATATAAAAATATATACTAGCTGACCTGGCAAACGCTGTTTTGCCATCAAAAATATTTTGCCGCTTTGCAGAAGTTCTTATAATATACGTGATACATTAATAATAATGTTATATTTTTATTATACAAATTTCTCTACATTTCGATAATTAATTCCAACGCATCATAGTGTTTTGTTTATTTAATTTCATTTATGTCAAATAGTGAATATTTTTTTTTAATCAATGAATAAATTAGATTTTAGTCTGAATCAACGCAGTAGTACCATTATCTGAATATATAATACTTATATAAAATATCAGATTTTTTACTTTTGCATTTAATTTAAAAATATTGAATGTCAATTTCATATATCCAATATGCACTGAACTTTTAAATGCCAAAATATTTCTTTTTTGGTTCGAAATTTAATATAATATGATATAATTTATATCTATAATTTGATTGCCAATATTGCCTATAACATAACTTGGAATAATTAATTTATTTGTATCTTATTGAAGTCGTTAAAAAATCATTTTTTTTGAACTGTCAGAATTTTGTTTTAATCACTTATCATATAAATTTTCGACTGCAAATTGATATTCATACTATCCCTGAAACTAACATGGATAAAGTTCTGAGAAATCCGAGTCCAAATCTATAAAATGTTTGATTTTTGGCACTTTTATTAATTTTTTATCAATTTTCGTACTGTAATAATGGATAATTATTTATCAAAATTGTAATATTTAGACTATAATTTTAGATGAATATACTATCTATTTTTGCATAGCAATTAGTTTTTTCTTTATTTGAAATCAAGTGAAACATAAATATATTTATTTTTTCCATAAATATCAGATTTATGACATTGTTTTCAATTATTTTTAATTTATTTTGAATTAGCAAATGTCCAAAAATCTAATTAAAATATGCATTAAATATTGTCTATAAATAATATGTCATTTAATAAGTATTATTTATTACTTAGGTGCTTGATATGGATATGAATTTGTAATAAAATATATTCTTTCTGACAAATAGTTAAAAACTTGTTATAATTTTCAAAATTATTTGACATTTCATACTTCCAAAATTAATTCAATCATATCATGGATTAGTCTAAATCAACGCAGTATCATTATCTAAATATACAATTTTTTATATAAATATCAGATTTTTTACTTTTGCATTTAATTTAAATAGTTAATGTCAATTTCATATATGCAATATGCACTAAATTTATAAATGTCAAAATATTTCCTTCTTGGTCGAAAATTAATATAACATGATCATATTATTTACAATAATGTTTTGTATCTATAATTTGTTTGGCAATATTGCCTATAACATAACTTGGAATAATTAATTTATTTGTTTCCTACTGAAGTCGTTAACATTTTTTTGTGAAATGTCAAATTTTT
>NW_020539727.1:21446888-21481314 GCF_003426905.1 Ctenocephalides felis
ACAAAACATTGTCCAAAACCATTTAACTTATACATTTTACACACCATAATAAAATCTAAATAAAAAACTTCTATTAATTACTATATTTACCTGCATTTACACTAAAAACAGCAATGTTTACAAGAAACACAAGACACTTGTAAACAGGTCCATGTTTAATCTTTGCACTTTCGTCGACACAACATACGATTAGTAACAAAACCCACTCGTATTACAAAACTATTATAATAATAATGGAGATATAATTTTATAATTATTATTACTATTATTATTATTATTAATGGGACGTTTACATATTTAATATTAATTCGGTTACGCCCAAAACAACACTACTTGTTCTTCGTCGTCGTTGAACGATGAAGTGAATCATTTTGTTTGGAGTGAAGTTAGCAACGAAAAGCGAATAGTCCGAGGGGCTATGGTCGTGATTGGGATGATTATGAGAATAAGCAAAGGGGCACAGACACGAAATTTGAAATTTGAAATTGTAATTGAAATATAGTTGTTGAATTAAGTAAGTTTGTTTATGATATTTGTTGTAAATGTTTATAGATTTATAAATAAATATATATCACATACTGTAAGGATTCTTTTATAATTTCAGGCAAAAATGTGTCGTTTTTGTAATATTTTTGAACCAATTTACAATTTTTAAAAAAATTATATTCCTAATAACTGTTTATAGTATACTATATATTTCGTTTTTTGTTTTGAATCATTTTCTGTAAATAAAACACACCAATTTTATAGAATTATATGAAAAAACTTAAACACAATCAACAAAAACTTGCTTAATAATTGTATTTGTGCAAAAGCTATTTCAAAAAATTAAATTAAAAATAATAATAACCTTTTATAATTATGTTTAAAACAAATTCCTATATGTCTAATTAAATACACAAACCTTTTTCTAATAAAATCATTATTATAAGCAAAGGGACAAAGACACAAAATGAAATTTTAAATTTTAATTAAAATGGTATATGTTGTTTAAGTGTGTTGTTTGTTTGGATTATTTGTCTTAAATATTTATAGCTTTATAAATAAATATATATATATATATATATATATATATCACATACTGTTGGGACAAGTTTTTCGTAATTTGGGAAAAAATGTGTCATTTTTGTAATATTTTTGAACCAAAACTAAAATCTTCAAACCAAATTATGTTTCTAAAAACATTTTATAAAGTACTATACGTTTTGAGTCCTAATTTGAATCATTTTCAGTGAATAAAATACACAAATTATATTAGAAATATATGAAAAAACTGAAACACAATGAATAAAAACTTGCTTAATAGTTGTATTTATGTGAAAATTGTATATAATTTATAAAATTAAGTTAAAAATAATAAAAAACATTTGAAATTATGCTTAAAACAAACTCCTATATATAACATATATAATATATAATATATATAATATATAATACACAATTTTTATAAAATAATCTTTGTTTTTGTAATATTTTTGAACCAAAATTAAATTTTCAATTAAAATTATTTTCTAAAAACTGTTTTATAGACTATTATAAGTTTCAAATCTCAATTTGAATCATTTTCAGCGAATAAACACAAATTAAGTGTTGTATTTATGTGAAAATAATATATATTTTATTAAATTTGAGTTAAAAATGATAGAAATTATGTTTAAAATAAACTCCTATATATGTAAATAAATAAACAAGCCATTTTTTTAATAAAATCATTATTTATTTATATAAATAGTCATACAAAAGTGCTTGTTAAAATAATTTTCATACATAATAGCTAGGCAATTGTTAATAATATATTTTTAGAATCTGATACATTTTATTTTTTGTTAATTATGAATTCAAAAATTTATGAAACTTATTATGGAAAAAACTAATTAATAATAAAGTGTAATAAAAAGTCTTTCAAGTTAAAAAAATTTAAATGTCTTTTTTTAAACACGAAAATAAATAAGTGATGTCTGAATATAAATAAAATGCAAATTTATGAAAAAATATTATTCTTATTTATTTTATTAATATATATTATAAAATGCAATTCCTTGACATGAAATTCAATTTATAATAAAGTGCTCCACACAAAGCTGTGAAATATAATAAATTAATTTAAAAAAATGATCGAATATACAAATGAATTTAAAAATTATTTAACCTTATTAAGGACAGTTTTTACCAATATTTTGCATTTGCATCCCAAAAATTCGAATAATACTTTTAAAACATAAAAATAATAAGCAATGGATATATAATTTAAAAAAAAATAATTATTCTAACTCGTCAGCTTAAAATTGCAAAAGCATACTTATAAAATATCATAATAATATAAATATAAAAAAATAAACTAAATATGCATTTAACCATTTAATTGTCATATAAAAGTTTTCTTAGTCAAGCATACTTATCACATACAATTGTTTTTTATATCGTTTGCATCACACAAAGGAGGGAATATCTTCAGTAAATAATCTGAAATAAGAATAATAATTATATATATATATATATATATATATATATATATATACAAATATTTTACTTTAACTATTTATTTTGTGAAGATCCAGGAGTTATCGGTGGAGGCACCCCCAATAATTTGCATACATCGTTTCTCATAGTTCGAACTTCTTGTACGGAACCATCCCAATTCCTTCTGACAAATAAGTCATCACCTAAAATAAAATATAAATGGTAAGTAATAATTTAACCATCTGTAGTAATAATAGAATAAATATTAAAGTTAATTGTTGAAAGTTGATTTATGTGCATTTATTTATTATATCTCTTGTAACTTTTAAACAGTTTGTCTTAAGTACACAAAATATTTGGCAAATTTGTACAAAATACTAATATCATAATGACCTACAGTAACTCGGTATACTTTAAATAAAAAAATAAAGAAAATCTAGATACTTCTACATCACTTTTATATCCAGATTCTATGTAAACATTCTTTATCGAGGTGCTCTAGAGTCTTATAATAATGAGAATAAATCAATTTTCTATTATTACCTCGTCCAGGTCATCACCAGGTATGTCCAGACAATCCGAATGAATTATAAGAGCCTCGTAGAATTTAGTGGCAGTAGTTTTCCTAACGTGCATTACGGAGTGGCCCAATAGTACAGAAATTTGTATCAGTGCTTTTCTTCTCACACTTTCAAACTGAAAAAGAAGAAAATATAAAATAATACTAGACAATCTCTTATAAGTACATTTTCTAAAAATTTGATAAAATTGTCTAAGATATTTTTGCAGATTCTCAATTTGAGAAAACTTTTTTGAATCTCAGAAGATTTACATGAACACAAATTAATGAAGTTAATGAATTTCTTAATATTTTCAAGTTTTTCTTAAATTTGTCAACAAGATTTTTTTAAATTTACCAAAATTTTCATGAATCTGTTAAGATTTTCATGAATCTACTAAGATTTTCAGGAATCTTAAGGTTTCAGGAATGATAAGGTTTTTCCTAATATTTTAAAACAATTCTTAATTTTTTCTTTTAAATTTTCAAGTTTTTCTTAAATTTGTCAACAATATTTTTTTAAATACACCAAAATTTTCATGAATCTGTTAAGATTTTGAAGAATCTGCTAAGAATTTCAAGAATCTGCGAAGATTTTTATGAATCTACTAAGATTTTCAGGAATCTACTAAGATTTTCAGGAATCTTAAAGTTTCAAGAATGATAAGGTATTTCTTAATATTTAAAAAAAAATTCTTAAATTTTCAAGTTTTTCTTAAATTTTCAAGTTTTTCTTAAATTTGTCAACAAGATTTTTTTAAATATAACAAAATTTTCATGAATCTGCTAAGATTTTCATGAATCTACTAAGATTTTCAGGAATCTTAAGGTTTCAGGAATGATAAGGTTTTTCTTAATATTTTAAAGGTTTTCTTAAATTTTTCTTTTGAATCGTCAAGTTTTTCTTAAATTTGTCAACAAGATTTTTTTAAATATACCAAAATTTTCATGAATCTATTAAGATTTTTAAAAATCTGCTAAGAATTTCAAGAATCTGCTAAGAATTTTAAGAATCTACTAAGATTTTCAGGAATCTTAAGGTTTCAAGAAAGATAAGGTTTTTCTTAATATTTTAAAAAATTTCTTAAATTTTTATTTTAAATTTTTATTTTAAATTTTCAAATTTTACTCATTTTTTTAAATATAACAGAAATTTCATGAATCTGTTAAGATTTTGAAGAATCTGCTAAGAATTTCAAGAATCTACTAAGATTTTGAGGAATCTTAAGGTTTCAGGAATGATAAGGTATTTCTTAATATTTTAAAGGTTTTCTTAAATTTTTCTTTTGAATCGTCAAGTTTTTCTTAAATTTGTCAACAAGATTTTTTTTAAATATAACAAAATTTTCATAATTCTGTCAAGATTTTGAAGAATCTGTTAAGAACATCAAGAAACTGCTAAGATTTTTATGAATTTCGTAAGATTTTCATGAATCTTACTAAGATTTTCATAGATCTTGCTAAGATTTTCATGAATTTTACTAAGATTTTCATAAATCTTGCTAAGATTTTCTTGCATTTTTCTAAAACTTAATCACTTTCACTAAAACTAAAAAAACTCTGAAATACTAAGAAATTAAATAATCTGCTATATTATTATTATTAATATTAAATATTATTGATATTAATCTAACAATATCTTAAAGATTATGACAAAGTTTTCATAAATTTGTTAAAATATTAATTAAACACTATAAATTTCTTAAGATGTTAAAAAAATCATGAATCAACCAACGTTTTCAAGAATTTTTTATAGATAAACTGTTTAAACATGCTAAAAAATTAAATATTCTCCTAAAAAAATCATGAAATTACTGTAAAACCATTGATCTATAAAAAAATTAATAGTCTGTTAGAAAGTTAATTAATCTAATAAGATTTTCAAGATTCCATCAAAGTTTTTATGAATTTGCTAAAAAAATCGTTGATTACTATGAGATTCATTTATATAGTAAAAGATTCATTAATATACCAAGATTTTCAAAAATCTGCTAAAAAATTCTGTAATCTTTTAAAAAAAATAATTAATCTGATAAAAAAATCATATAACTTTTAAATAAATCTAATAATCCGCTAAAAAAATAATTAACTTGCTAGAAAATTCATTAAGATGTTAAAAAAAGTCATTTTCTGCCAAGATTTTTGAAGATCTACCAAGATTTCAGAAAATCTGTTAAGATTTCTAAAAATCTGTTAAGATTTCTAAAAATCTGCTAAGATTTTAACGAATCTCATAAGACTTTCATGAATCTCATAAGATTTTCATGAATCTTACTAAGATTTTCATGGTTCTTGCTAAGACTTTCATGCATTTTGCTAAAACTTAATTTATCAACTAAAAAACACTAATATACTAAAAAATCTGCTAGAAAAATTTCATAAACTTCTAAAAAATTAATATTGTGCTAAAAAAATTCATTAAATTGTTGAAAAACTCAATAATCCGCTAAAAAATTAATTAAAATACTAGAAAATTCATTTAAATGCTAAAAAATTCATTTTCTGTCAAGATTTTTAAGGATCTACCAAGCTTTCCAAGAATCTGTTAAGAATCTTATAAGATTTCCATGAATCTTATAAGATTTTCATGAATCTTACTAAGATTTTAATAGATCTTGCTAAGATTTTCATGAATTTTGCTAAAACTTATTTAATAATCTGTTAAGAATTCTAAGAATCTGCTAAGATTTTAACGAAGCTTATAAGATTTTCATGAACCTCATAAGATTTTTATGAATCTTATTAAGATTTTCATGGATCTTACTAAGATTTTCATGAATGTTGCTAAAACATATTTATTCAACTAAAAACACCAATATACTACAAAATCTGCTAAAAAAAATTCAATAAACTTCTATCTAAGATTCCTAAGAATCTGCCAAGATTGTTATTAATTTGCTAATATTAAATTATTTATAATCACTTACTTGTATTAGTTGGCAAAAGACGTTAATACTGGCTAGAATTTTATAAATCTTTTTAGAACCCTTAATTTCTGATCTCGACAAAGCCAGAATTTGTGTTGAAAACTCTGCATCATCATTGAACACTTTGGAAAAGGATCCTGAAAGAAAAAAATAAATAACTAGTGGTGTATGGCATCGTGCCTGAAGGCAAACTGCTGGAACTTCCCGTACCGTAATGAAATATTCGAGAAATTTTAAACCTCTTCAAATATATCATTACAAATACTGTAACTTTCATTATTTTCGCTATCTTGTTATATCTGAGCAAATCAAATGTAAATCATAC
Organism: Ctenocephalides felis; assembly: GCF_003426905.1. Classification (NCBI taxonomy): domain Eukaryota; kingdom Metazoa; phylum Arthropoda; class Insecta; order Siphonaptera; family Pulicidae; genus Ctenocephalides; species Ctenocephalides felis. The sequence goes on from NW_020539727.1 coordinate 21,453,160, forward strand.
AACAATTTATCTCCAGAACATTAACAATCGTCATTTCATTTCGAATTCAATTTCAAAAAAAAAAAAAATAGTTGCCTAATTTGCACCAAATTAAAAAAGTGCTCCTGTATAGTCACAGTCTAAACGCATTTGCAAATAATTCTGTGCGATATTTTCACTTATACTGTACTTAGCTTGGCGGCATTTTCACATTTTTCAATAGTTTTCTTATTTTAAAAATTAGTTAAATTTAAGAATTTTGTGAAAACCATTGAAAAATGTGAAAATGCCGCCAAGCTAAGCACAGTACAAGTGAAAATGTCGCACAGAATTATTTGCAAATGCGTTTAGACTGTGACTATACGGGAGCACTTTTTCACTTTATTCAATTTTGTGCAAATTAGGCAACTATTTTTTTTTAACTATTGAAACTAATAAAAACTAATAACGAAATTTAATAAACTTTAAAACCTAAATCTTATTTTTAACTATGTCACAAAATTGTAAAAGTGCTCCAGTACGTAAACAGTCTAAACGCACTTGGGTAAACATTTGTACCAGAGTGGGCGCTTAGACTGTGCTTAGACTGGGTAATTTTTTGAATTTTTAATCAAAAATTACAAAAATATTTTATGGAAAATAAAAAAAGATGTAATATTTTTTTATCCTCAAAAGCAATTGTTTTTTTTTATTTACCAGAACTGAGGAGTAGATCCAAGAAAACAAGCATAGCACAAGACACTCGTTCAACATTTTGATTTTGTGCAAAAACTCTCACAATAACTTTTCCTAATCGAGACAATTCCTCTGGTTTATCCGTTTGAGACTTCAAAAATGCAAACAGGGCTGCACTGGAATGCTTCATCTAATAACAAACAATAATAGTATAAGTAACAACCAAATAATAATTTATATATATATATAAATATTTTAATAATTTTTATGAGTATTTTATATATTACCAATGTTTCGGTCAAATCTCCAATACTGGTGATGATTCCAAGCATAACTGATTCACTGTATTCGGACAGTGCTAGAAGTTCGCAAAATTTGGGGAATGTATGTTGTCCAAAAAGCCACAGGATTTGGTCAGTGCAATCGGCAGTGAAAATTGTGCCCACTCTTTCATAATCGGGAACATATGGACAACTAAAATGATAATGATAATATACATATATCTTCTATATATATAAAAATAAGTCGGGTTTTCCTTCCTGACGAAATAACCCCAGAACGCACGAACCGATTTCGACAATTTTGCATTCGTTGGAAAAGTCCGCAAGGTTTATAGCTAAGAAAATTAGTGGTGCATGGCATCGTGCCCTAATGCAAGCTGCTGGAACTTCACGCACCGTAATTGCAAATTCGAGTAATCACATTAGTAAGAATTATCAGAATTATGCTTGGTTAAGTCAACGAGCAATTCTTGCCGCAAAGAATAATGATGTACACGCACTGAATTTCACCATTCAATCAAAAATTGCTGGCGATTTGGTGACATACCAATGATGCCGACTGGTCTTCCGTTTGACTTCAAACGATTGCAATTTCCAGTTCGCCTTGCGTTCGCAATAACAAGTCGCAAAGCCAATCGCTTAGTGTTTGTGGGATAAATTTCAAATAGATTATTTAGAAAATCATTGTTTTTACATGGGCAGTTATACGTTGCCTGTTCACGAGTTGGAAAACCATCCGCTTTGTTTGTGTTAACATCAGACCAAAAAACAAAAAATGTGGTTTACCAAAGAGCACTTCAATGAAACGGATAATTTGCGGATTCACTTTCATATACTTAGAGAAGTTCAACTAAAAAACACTTCATTTTTTGTAATCGAAATAAATTCATTACTGTTGTGTAATAAAATCAAATTTTTCCTTTTCAAATATAAAACAAACAAAAAAATTCTTCATCTTTCTCACGAAACCATCTGGTGGCGAAACGGAGTTCGTCGGGTTTGCTAGTATATATATATATATATATATATATATATATATATGTATATATATTAACTATTATTTTCACCCACTTGTGTACTAAATTAGCAAACAGTTTCCCAGCAAGTGCTCGAGTCCTCTCAATTTTCTCAACAGCCTGCTGCGACAAACCCAACATAACACTTTTAACCATTTCAGGAGTCAGATGAGGCGTTTCTTTCAGCAATAAGACTAAACTGTGTAGACCTGTGTAGACAAAAAAGTCAAAATTATTTTTATTTTATCATTTTGGTTTGTTATTTTAAAATGTTTTAACCTGCCATCGCTGCTTCCCGAACCCATGCGCCAATGTCACCACGAGTATGTATCGTGTATTCTCCTAATGATCGCATAAAACATTCGAAAACTGGTTCCACATAGTCACCCAAAGCTGGAATAAAATGATAAAAATTAGGTGTAAGTGGTATTTTGGTTTGCCTTAAGGCGAGTTACATAAGCTTTTCAATAGCCGAAGTATAAATATGGAATTGAAGTATAAGGGTTGTAATTTTTTTTTAAATATTTCTGTTTGTTGTAGAGTTTTGTTATTTTAGTATGTTATACTTTAATATGTCTATTATAAAGACAAATACTAAAATTGATAAGTTGTCTTGAAAAATTTTAGGATATTTATAATTATGCAAAAAAGTACATGGCAGTCTTAGACAAGCTCAAAAACTAAAGTATATATGTTGTAATTTTTTAAAAATACTTTCGTTTGTTCTAGAATATTGTAATTTAGGTATATTATACTTCAATATGTCTATTATAATAATAACTAATACTAAAATTGATGAGTCTTCTTGAAAATTTCAGAGATATTTACAATTTTATGGGTAAAGTACTTGTGCACGTATGTATTTCGATGCAATATGATAAAAGAGTAAAGTTTTAGATTTTTTTTTAAATATTTGGGTTTGTTGTAGAATGTTGTAATTTTAGTATGTTATACTTTAATATGTCTACTATAATAACAAATACTAAAATTGATAAGTTCTCATGAAAATTATAAAGATATTTACAACTTTATGGGTAAAGTGCTTGTGCCAGAATGTAATTTGATGTGTTTCCTGAAGTTTTAGAATTTTTTATAAATATTTGTGTTTGTTGTAGAACGTTGTAATTTTAGTATGTTATACTTCAATATGTCTATTATAATAACAAATACTAAAATCGATGAGTTGTCTTGAAAATTTTAAAGATATTTATAATTATATGAAAAAAGTACTCGAAAGCCCTAAACCAAAATACTCACAAATTAAAGTATGTATGTTGGTATTATTTAAAAATATTTTTGTTTCTGGTAGAATGTTATAATTTTAGTATGTTATACTTTAATATGTCTACTATTTTAACAAATACAAAAATTGATGAGTTCTCTGGAAAATTTTAAAGATATTTATAATTATATAAAAAAAGTACTCGAAAACCTTAGACAAAAATACTCAAAAACTAAAGATATGTTGTAAATTTTTAAAAATACTTTCGTTTGTTCAAGAATATTGTAATTTTAGTATAATATACTTTAATATGTCTACTATAATAACAAATACTAAAATTGATGAGTTGTCTTAAAAAACTTAAAGATATTTATAATTATACGAAAAAAGTACACGAAAGCCTTGAACCAAAATACTCATAAACTGAAGTAGATATGTAGTATTTTTTTTTAAATATTTTTGTTTCTTGTAAGGTGTTGTAATTTTAGTATATAATACTTCAATATGTCTACTATAATAAAAAATACTAATATTGATAAGTTGTCTTGAAAATTTTAAAGATATTTATAATTATATGAACAAAGTACAAGCAAGTCTTAGACTAAAATACTAACAATAAGAAAAATACTAAAGTAGATACTGTTGTAAATTTTTTAAAAATATTTTCGTTTGTTCTAGAATGTTGTAATTTTGGTATATTATACTTCAATATGTCTATTATAATGCAAATGCTAAAATTGATAAGTTTTCTTGAAAATTTTAAAAATATTTATAATTATTCAGAAAAAGTACATGAAACCCTTAGACAAAACTACTCATAAACTACATTGTAATTTTTTTTAAAATACTTTCGTTTGTTTTAGAATGTCAAAATTTTAGTATGTTATACTTCAATATATCTATTATAAGAACAAATACTAAAATTGATGAGTTTTGTTAAAAATTTCAAAGATATTTACAATTTTATGGGTAAAGTACATGTGTCATAATGTATTTCGATGCAAGACGTTGAAGGAGTGAAGTTTTAGATTTTTTTTTATAAATATTTATGTTTGTTGTAAAACGTTGTAATTTTCGTATGTTATACTTCAATATGTCTACTATAATAAAAAATACTAAAATTGATTAGTTTCCTTGAAGATTTTTAAGATATTTATAATGATATGAAAAAAGTACAAGAAAACCTTAGACAAAAATACTCATAAACTGAAGTAGATACGTTGTAAATTTTTTAAAAATACTTTCGTTTGTTTTAGAATTTTGAAAATTTAGTATGCTATGCTCCAATATGTCTACTATAAGAACAAATACTAAAATTGATGAGTCTTCTTAAAAATTTCAAAGATATTTACAGTTTTATGGGTAAAGTACTAGTGCATGTATGTATTTCGATGTTTATGATGAAGGAGTAAAGTTTTAGATTTTTTTAAAAAATATTTGTGCTTATTGCAGAATGTTGTAATTTTAGTATGTTATACTTCAATATGTCTATTATAGTATAAAATACTAAAATTGATAAGTTCTCATGAAAATTTTAAAGATATTTACAATTTTATGTGTGAAGTACAGAATGTATTTTGATATGTACGGTGAAGGAGTATAGTTTTAAATTTTTTTTTAAATATTTGTGTTTGTTGTAGAATATTGTAATTTTAGTATATTGTACTTCAATATGTCTATTATAATAACAAATACTAAAATTGAAAAGTTTTCTTGAAAAATTTTAGGATAATTTTAATTATACAAAAAAAGTACATGGCAGTCTTAGACAAGCTCATAAACTAAAGTAGATAAGTTGTAATTTTTTTAAAAATATTTTCGTTTGTTCTAGAGTGTTGTAATTTTAGTATATAATACTTCAATATGTATATTATAATAACAAATACTAAAATTTATGAGTTGTCTTTAAAATTTTTTAAAATATTCATAATTATTCAAAAAAAGTACACAAAAGCCTTGAACCAAAATACTCACAATCTAAAGTATATATATAGTTGTTTTTTAAAAATATTTTTGTTTCTTGTAGGATGTTGTAATTTTAGTATAATATACTTTAATATACCTATTATGATAACAAATACTAAAATTGATAAGTTTTCTTGAAAATTTTAAAGATATTTATAATTACACGAAAAAAGTACACGAAAGCCTTAGACCAGAAAACTCATAAACCAAAGTAGATACTGTTATAATTTTTTTAAAATACTTTTGTTTGTTCTAGAATGTTGAAATTTTAGTATATTTATCTCTAATATGTCTACTATAAGAACAAATACTAAAATTCATGAGTTCTCTTGAAAATTTCAAAGATATTTACAGTTTTATGAACAAACTACAGACTAATCCAATAACTAATTGAATTGAGAGAAATTTATTTCATCTTTTAAAAAATTACTTTATTTTGGCCTTAGATATAAATTTTATTAATTCAAATATTGTATAATGTATAAAATCTGTAAATAGATCCAAAATTTCAACAATAGCTGTAGAACAATTTACTTATTTCAAATTTTGTCTTAATAATTAATTTAATAATATATAATATATATATATATATATATATATATATAAATTACCTTCTGCTCCAACAGTTTCACAAACACTAATAATAGCCTTAACTGCTGCAGTTCTGCTTTCGGCCCACATAATTTGCGAATCGATTTTGGCACATCTTATAAGAGCAACTAGTATTGCATTCAGGTTACCAATCAAGCAAACTTTTGGAAAAGATCCTACAACAAAATAATAATAAACAAAATTAAAACACTATTGTGAGAATAAAAAATATCTATGTCCATTTACCTATTGCGAATGCATAGCCCATCCTAGAAGTCTCATTATCAGCTCTCAATTGATTTGTAAACCGGACAATCATCTGTTGCCTATGTTCCAAAATAGCTTCATCAGTTGTTGAACTGTAGTAGCATTTTAGCATTTCTGCCAAAGCCCCGCAGGCACGTTGTCTAATTGCTGGTACTTTGTGGTTCAAACAGTCTTCGATTTGTCTTAACCAATCATCTAGGAAATAAATGATAATAAGAAATGAATAGGATGTATTTGATAAAAAAACATTTTAAAGTCACATCGTAGTACAATATTTGATTTAATGAAAAATGCCTGAATCAGAAGAATATTTTATCCTGTTCCTTGAAAATAATAAAACAAATTAAACATTTGTGCCGTGTACTAAATGTAAGTTTATTGATTAGAAATTATTTTTATATTATTCGTAGATTTCTTTAAATCTTTGATGTTATTAAAATGAAAAATATTGTTAGGCAAGACAGATATTACAGCTATTCAAAGAATGAGATTATATCGCCGGCGAAAAAGTAAAAAAAAATACAAGCAGTCAATGAATGTATGTTAATTTTATTTACATGAAGTTCTTCGAACACAATTATTACATGATGAGTAAAGTTGCAAAAACAATATTTGTTTAGGCGTTGTTTAACATAATCCACTGTGTGAATAAATATTATAGAATTTATTAATCAGCAATTACTTCATTTCTCTAATAAAGGTTCACTTCTAAATGCGAATTACAATAACAAACCGATCATGTCATATTTGAAGTATGACTTTAATTACATTATTGTTTTTAAATATTATACATATTTTTAATGCTATCATAAATATATAATTTATAATTTATCATTATATAAATGTGTATAATGATTGACAGACACTAATAAATGTGTGCATTACGAGTGTTACCAAATATTACTAATAAACATTATTCAAAATTTTTAGGATGTATTTATTTTTTACTTAAATGCCATCTTGTACAGTAGCAAATAAGTTTTACTTCAATCGCGTGTGAACCTTACTCGCACTCTTTTTTTTTACCTGTGATCTCTCGGTTATATTTGACTTCAGCTTTAGATAGTTTTTCAATCAAGTCCGAGCAAGCAAGTTTCATCAGTTCACCTCCGAGGCCCTTGAATTGTTCTCGTCTTCTAACAGTGTCCACAACATTACCTTAAATAATAAAATTAGATAAATTTTAATTTCAGCACCTTTATATATATATATATATATATATATATATATATATATATATATTTCTCTAACATATTTCTGGGAACTCTATTTTTATAATGCACTTGTTTCTAACTTTATATTGAAGCCTCCATTTTTTTTCAATGCATTTTTCTCATAATTTTTGAGTTATTTGACAAAAACCAAAAAATGTATCGAATTTTCTATATTTATTGCTACTAAATAATCAAATATCAAATTCAAAGTCGTTTTATTCAAATCTTTTATAACGAAGTGTATAAAAGTGTTCCTTAGAAAATGTTGTAAATTTTATCTAGTTTCACCCTATCTAACTGAAAAAGAGTGGTTCCATATAAAATTTTTGAGTTATTTGACAAAAACCAAAAAATGTCCCGAATTTTCTAATTATTGTGCTAAATAATCAAATATCAAATTCAAAGTCGTTTTATTCAAAACTTTGATATCAGAGTGTATAAAAGAAGTGCTTTTAAAATTCTCCTTCAAGAAGTTAATAAAATCATTAAATATTTTTAGTATATTCTTACCTGCTTTTATAATAATATCCGATGCCACCAAATCCTCCAAAGCCTTTCCTTCTTGTGCAGCAATTATCGAAAACGCATAAATAACTTCACCGATAGCCAAAATAGCTCCATGCCTACTATTCACATTTATAGTTTCTGTTTTCCTAAAAAGCTCTGGCAATACTTTACTTGACATATACTCCGGCGTCTAAAAGTACAAAACTCCAAATCAAATATAACTTGTGGTGTATGGCATCGTGCCTTAAGGCAAATTGCCGGTACTTCCCGTACCGTAATGAAATATTCGAGAAATTTTAAATCAAGTGTAAGTCATAAATCAATTTATCTCCAGAACATTAACAATCGTCATTTCATTTCGAATTCAATTTAAAAAAAAAATAGTTAACTAATTTACACAAAATTGAAAAATATGCTCCCGTATGGTCACAGTCTAAACGCATTTGCAAATAATTCTGTGCGACATTTTCACTTATACTGTGCTTAGCTTGGCGGCATTTTCACATTTTTCAATAGTTTTCACAAAATTGGAAAAGTGATAAACAGTAGGGTTTGTCGGTTTTCAAAAACCGGTTTTTTGGCGAAAATTATGGAATTCGAAAACCGGCTTTTTAGTGAAAAAGTCTGTTTTCACTGTATAAATGGAAAATGACAAATATAGCCAAATATAAAAGATAGATGAAAGCATTTTTATTCTTGAAATCAGATCATTTCTATAGCATTTGATATCTTATCAGTCTGCAATGGTTTCCAGAAATGTTTTATATATATATATATATATATATATATATATATATATATTAATTTAGATTTTTATACCAGTCCATATATTAATTTAAATCAGTGTGACTTCTTCTTGAAGAAGTAACTTTCTGTACGCAAACTTAAAAAAAAAAGTGTTTTAAACTCTAGAAGCCACAGACCTAAAGAACAAAAAACTTAGAATTATTATATCAGGCTTTAAAAACAATTAAGCATAATTCGGTCGCTAGTATGAGAGTATTTTCTATTTCAGGAAATTTTGTGAGTAAACAAAGGACATGTCTAAGTAGCAATTCAATATACGTTCTCAGTTTTTTTAAATCATATTTTAATAAACAAAAAATTATTAGAATGTTTAAAATTAATTAATTAAAATTGCTCGGAACAGAAATAAAAATTTAGCTTAATTGTTTTTTAAACTAAAATTGATATTAATAAGTATGTCTTAACATGTATCTAATATTTCTTTATTTTTTTTATTTAAAAATGTATTATTTCTATTTATTTGAATACTTTCCTTTCACTATAAATATTTTCATTCTTATATGTGAAAATGATGCATGTATAACAAATAATTATTTTCACAGTTATTTAATCAAGATAAACTATTATTTTTTAGTTCTACTAATTAAAATTAAAATCATTTTGTTTACTATCTATAAAATTGAACAATAAATAAATTCAGTCAAATACTATTCTAAATCGCCCTAAATTTGCGGATAAATTACAGAATATTCGAGCAAAAATTTATTTTCTATACAAAATTCGAAAATCGGTTTTTTAGTAAAATGAAAATTCGAAAACCGGTTTTCTGAAATGTCGGTTTTTGTATAAACGCTAATAAACAGTCTAAACGCACTTGAGTAAATATTTGTACCAGAGTGGCGCTTAGACTGTGCTTAGTCTGGGTGATTTTTTAAATTTTTAATCCAAAATTACAAAAATATTCTATGGAAAATAAAAAAAGATGTAATAATTTTTTATCCTCAAAAGCAATTGTTTTGTCAATACAAGCAGAAAGTTTATTATCGATATGTTTCATATTTATTAGTATTACGGGAAGTTAATAATATTACAATTAATCAATCAATTTCAATTATTACCTTGAATGTGAGTTTGTGCAAAGCCTTAGCACACAATTCCCTTATAGCGCTGTCCCAATGATCGACTTTTAATTCGACTAAATGGGAAACTAAGGGCACAGCATATTCTCCATATTGGGCAATGTGGACACTAATTTCTAAATAGGCAGTAGTCCGGACACCGACTGAATAAAAATCGGCTGCAGTCAAAATGTCTATACCGTGGGGAAACGTACCTAATCTGTAATAGATAGTAAAAGACTAGTAAATTATATAAATAGCTGATTAAGAAGTCACAAATTGCAAAAAATATCAATTATTGATACGAAGTTATCATTTAGTTTACGCTTTTGTTGGAAAGTTAGTGTATATTAGGGAATGCAATACTGGTATACCGGTATACCGAATTACCGGTAAACCGCCCGATTTTTCGGCGGTAATTTTACCGGTAATTACCCCAAAAATACCCGTATTTTCGGTATTTTTACATAAGCGCTATTTGATACATAATACACTAAAGTTTAAATTTCTCGGAACAAATTTATCTTTAAAATCCATAATCGCATAAACAGCTATATCTTCAAGTGATTCTATAGGATAAACAAATGTCAAATATTATCTCAGCTCGTCATTAAACTGAATATTTATTGCTTTCCAAAGGGCTTCATATCGTGTTACAATAAATAGAATTGGACTGATAGATAATGATGTTTGTTTCATCTTTTGTAAAAATGTAACGGTTTTTTAAGTGATATTTGCGCCAAAATATTTTATATCACACAGATTACCTTTGCGTAATCTTTATTTTTTTCTAACTTTATACATAATAATTATCATAATTACTAAATATTTTTGCTTCTTATTGCAATTATAAAATATTATTTTTCGAAAACGTTTCGAAGTTTGAAAATACTATAGAAGCATCACATTGCTTTAAATAACAATACTCAACAGTTATAGTAACTTAATATTTATCTTGACAAAGTATCCGATCTTAAATTAGCGTAGAAAATTATTTTTTTAAAATATTGGAGATTATGCTAATTTAACACATCGTATACAGATAATACAGTTTATTATAATAATGTAATATAATTTTTTATTAATTTTTGGTCTTTCTTACTCATAAGTTTGTTTTTGGTGAAAAGTACTCAATATACTCGATAGTGATAATGAATTAATTAAATTGGATATAATTTTGTTAGTTTATTATTTAAAAAAAATAACTTATTGTTCTATTTCATTGTTTTTATTGTTTAGTTGAATATAGTTGTAGTGGTATATACATTTTTTTATATTTGTACTAGTAACTTTCAATTTTGTTTACGTTTGTTTAAGATAATAAAAATACCGGTAATTTACCGGTATTCCGGTTTTAAAATGAAAAATTACCGAAATACCGGTATTGACATTTTTCATCGACATTGCATTCCCTAGTGTATATAGATTGTGATGATAATAGTAAATGAAAATGAAACCATATTTAGTATAGTACTTAAAATATGACATGATCGTTTTAAAGTAATTTCTGATTAATAAATTCTATAATATTCATTCACACAGTGGATTATGTTAAACAACGCCTAAACAAATATTGTTTTTGCAAATTAACTCATCCTGTAACAATTGTGTTTAAAGAACTTCATGTAATTAAAATTAACATACATTCATTTACTATTTGTATTTTTTTACTTTTTCGCTGACGATATAATCTCATTCCTTGAACAGCTGTAATATCCGTCTTGCCTAACAAATTGAAGCCATACTTTTATATTTGTTTTATTTATCAAGCCCTGCACATAGCTTGATCTATGAATCATTTGCTTTTTTATGTGAACGTTAATGAAATGATCACCATCAATATTACGAGGTAATAAATTAACCATATTATTAATGTCAACAGGCACATTTATAATTTGGCCAAACATTCCAAATTGTCCATTTGCATAGATGAAATTAACCTTTCAGATACAGTATCTAGTTTAGGTAGATAATTTGGTATAGGTGGAAATACAAACCCGTTAAATTTACACAAAGTGGGAATTTTACCCGAATTTTACTCAAATTTAATATCTTTCGACAAGTTTGACATCCGACCTGATTATTTGAATCAATATTCAAAAAACATTATTAAGAATTTGTTTTTGAGCATCATTTGATATTTCTAAGTCACTTTGAAGCCAAAGTCGATCACACACAAAACATGCATAGCCAAAGCTATCATTTCTTACGCAGCGCAGATTTTTCCTTAGTTTCATTATTTATTTGCGATCATTTGCACTACAATTATTTATGGGGAACAGGATAAAATACTCTTCCGATCCTGACATTTTTATTAACTCACGAATTATACTGCTAACCCATGTCGCGCCTAAAGAAGTTTTACTTCAAAAAATGTTTAGAGACTACGAGCTAAATACAAAACTCAAGTGAAAGTCGACACATTTTGTTTTGTTTTTGACATATGATTTGACATTTGATGTATTTTTTGTTTTGCTCGCAGACTAGATCGAATAATTGCGATAGCTGCGCTTACTAGCGTCGTAAGCGCGAATCATGCAAGCGATTACTTTACACCCATGTCGCGCCTAAAGAAGTTTTACTTCAATAAATCTAATAAGTTTCTGTTTCCCTTACCTCCCTACGTTTTCCTGAAAAGCAGCACTCGCAGCCCTCCTAACATTGATTTCCCGATCAAAAGCAGCAGTGCAGACCAAAGCAGCAGCAACACTATTAACAAAAGGTGCCAATTCAGCACTTTCATAAGCCCTTGCAAATGCCCAAGCCACATAACAAGCTGCATCTCTTATATGAGCCCCAACGCTGACAAAACCTTGGACAACGTCGTACCTGGAACAAAAACAATAAATCAGACTTGGTCTGTAGTAAAATTTTGGTGTAAAGTTACCTCAGGGCTTGTAGCATCAAAGGTACGATTTCTGGTAGACGTGCTGGTAGTAAAAGTCCCTTTTTGGCCAATTCAGCAAGTGCTAAGCAGCCCCCGTGCCAAGCATGGTGGGTTTCTCGTACTGAAAAGACTTCTAGAACTGAAGATAGGACTTCGTCTGCTAATTCACGAGGTAGTCTGTTGGTTACACGACCTACACCTGAAATAATAGAAAATAACTATATGGCATTGTGCCTTAAGGCAAATTGCTGGAACTTCCCGTACCGTAATGAAATATTAGAGAAATTTTAAACGTTTTCAAATATATTATTACAAATACTGTGTAACTTTCATTATTTTTGCTATCTTGTTTGTTATATCCGAGAAAATCAAATGTAAATCATAAATAAATCAATTTATCTCCAAAACATTAACAATCGTCATTTCATTTCGAATTCAATTTAAAAAAAAAAAAAAAATAGTTGCCTTAATTTGCACAAAATTGAAAAAGTGCTCCCGTATAGTCACAGTCTAAACGCATTTGCAAATAATTCTGTGCGACATTTTCACTTATACTGTGCTTAGCTTGGCGGCATTTTTACATTTTTCAATAGTTTTCACAAAATTGGAAAAGTGCTCCAGTACATAAACAGTCTATACGCACTTGGGTAAACATTTGTACCAGAGTGGCGCTTAGACTGTGCTTAGCATGGGTAATTTTTTGAATTTTTAATCCAAAATTACAAATCTTTAGATTGCTCGTCAGTAGAGTCCCTTTTTATCTAATATTTTCATTTGATCGTCAGTAGAGTTTCCTTTTCCTAATATTTTCATTTGCTCGTCAGTAGAGTCCCTTTTTCTTACAAATTTTCATTTGCTCGTCAGTAGAGTCCCCTTTTCTTACAAATTTTCATTTGATCGTCAGTAGAGTCCCTTTTTCTTACAAATTTTCATTTGCTCGTCAGTAGAGTCCTTTTTTCCTAATATATTCATTTGCTCGTCAGTAGAGTCCCTTTTTCTTACAAATTTTCATTATGCTTGTCAGTAGAGTCCCTTTTTCCTAATATTTTCATTTGCTCGTCAGTAGAGTCTTTTTTTCTTACAAATTTCTATTATGCTTGTCAGTAGAGTCCCTTTTTCCCAATATTTTTATTTGCTTGTCAGTAGAGTCCCTTTTTCTTACAAATTTTCATTTGCTTGTCAGTAGTGTTCCCTTTTTTTACAAATTTTCATTTGCTCGTCAGTAGAGTCCCTTTTATCTCTTTGTATTTTCAGTTTGCTCGTCAGTAGAGTCCCTTTTTTTTTCTTACAAAACGTTTTAAGCAAAATTTTGCTTATCGGTAGAGTCCTTTTTCCTAATATTTTTATTTGTTTGTCAGTAGAGTTCTACTCCCAATCATTACAAATTGATGATTGCCAACAACTAATCAGCACATCTCCCTATCAATAGGGATCAAATGTTTTTTAAACCATTCAAATCGGTTGATCAGTGCGCCCGAAAACGTGGACGAAAAAATGCGGACATAAAAAAAAACACACACACATCCATTTTTTCTGAGGTATGCCAAAATGTTCAGAAACCTCTGAAACGTAAAGATATATAAAAATTTTCATTTTCGATTTTTTTGCGATTACTATAACTGCCCTACGGGAAGTTAAAAAACGTGTTATTTGGAGAAAATAATGATAAAATTGAATTAAGTTGAGAAATTACAACTTATTAGTAAAATATGTGTATCAAATTTACCTTTTGCAGCAGACCATCGGGCTACACCATCACAATTTCTTAATCCTAACAGTAATTCTTCTAAAACATCTTCAATTTGTTCAGGCACCTAAAATATAAAAAGAAAATATAAGATTAACCTTTACATTTACATTATTTACAATTCAAATTATCTACTACTAGATGACCCATGTCTACATTTTTTTAATATAATATATGTACTAATATTTATCGTTTACCTAAAAATAATAATTATTGTTTTTCAAATTACTCTTCACGCCAAAATGCATATACATTTATAATATGAGCGATGTTAAATGTAGAACTGCTTTAAATAAAATGATGAGTCTCAATTCCCACACTATAAGTGAAGTTTTATAAATATAAATTGAAGTCTTTTAAACGGTATTACATAACCATAACCATAACATAACACTAACACTTCATGTTGGACTAAATTAATTTAATTTTTTATTATTTAAGATATCCAAAATTGCATCTTAAACTTCTCCTAATCAATATCGTGAGGGCTGAAATGTTTGCATTCATCTTTACTTTCACATTTGTTGTTATAAAGTGAAGTTTTGATGAATGAAAATATTGTGAAAAGATTAGTAAAAGATGCAAAGAAATTATATATTAAAAAAAAACTATATTGAAAATTTAATATCCGAATCTTGTGTTGGCGCCCCCTAAGGCGTGCGCTCGTATTTTTCGCATGCAACGCATTAAAGGTAGCACTGGCCCTGATTAATACTTAATTTCATATTTTAAGTGAATTAATTTATCATATCCTGTTCATATGTGCATCATTCTATCTGAAATACATATACTGTATTTTATATTATTTTAATTTCTGGCACATCTCAGACGCTTTTTGGCAATAATAATGTAGACATTGCATTTTTCTTATTCATAATCATAAATTTATTATACATATTCTAATATTGTCTAGGTTCATAAGTAAATTGAAATTTTTGGCAAATGATAGTTTTCATTTACTTTCAATGCAAACAATGACATGTCGATTTTTGCAATTTTTTCCATTTATTTCTACAATATTGCACATACATGCCAGTACTTTATAATAACATACATCCTAGAAAATTTCCTTAACAAACTTCAGAAAAATTTATCAAAATCCGCATAATCGTTTAGATGGAGTATACAGTGAGTGCTTGTAATTTAATATGAACTTTATATAATAGCAATAAAGCTCAAATTGATTCTACGTTTCAGTTAGAAAACGTTTGTATGAGAAAAAGAAAAGGCTGTTTTTAGGGTTTTTCCGGCAATTATTCAATTTTTTCTTGCCCATTATTGGACTTCAACAAACATTTTAAAAAAAGAATTGGCCTAATTGGTCCAGGTGTTGTTGTTAATGCGCTTACCAACACATTTTGAGATTCATTTACAAATATGGCTTTTAAAATATAATTTGTGGCGAGTATACATTTCCTTACATGAATATCTTCACTGGTTTCTGTAGTAGCAACTGTCTGGACAAGCGGTAATGATTTTACCGGTTGATCCCCAGCACACAAATTCGCAGACAACGATCTGCTACCTCTCTGGTATCTCCACGCAGCAATTGTCGGCATTAATAAAGTTAAACCTGAAACAAAAACAGTATAAAACATCTTAAAGAACTCAAAACTAGAGTAGATTTTAACACTCACCTATTCTTTGTATTATTTTAATACTATATTTATGCACAAGCGCTCCATTAGTCTCCTTATACTGACTATTAATAATCCAATGCAAAAGTTTATTAGAATAAGGCAACAAGTCTTCACGTTTACCATGTTTTAAAATAGCAGCTACAGATGCTAAGATGCCATATTTAACATCAACAGTTAGGTTTTCGTTAACTTGGCAAGCCCAATCAAAAAACTGTGCCAAATATTTATCTTTAACGTCATTCCTTGTTAAAAACTTTGAAGACAAATAGGCTGCTGCTGCGCAGCATGAATCGCCGGCTAAGGAATACTGTTTGCAGATATTAAAAATCCTTTCCATGACTGTTAATTTATCACTGGTTATAGTACTATCGAGTCTGGACATGTGAAAAGGATTCATTGCTAGGATTGAAAGCCATAAAAGAAGCATGTAGCGGGTTTCCCAGTTAGTCAAGTCATCTAGTTTTTGTGCTTCAAGCATTTGCAATATAGTTTCCATATCTGTAATCTAAAAACAAACAATATGTACAAAATAATAATAATAATAATAATGGGTGTATTGCTCTAGGGCAGGTCCGTGAGCTGAGTTAAAACTCCAACTCAATTCAGGTATATATGTATATATATGTGTATATGTATATATATAAAATATCTATTTATTATCACATATATCTATTTATTACCTCGTGTGTTAGATATCGAACAGTGACTTTATGGTTCCTGACATTGCTTATAATATACATATATTTAAAAGCAGCATGCTTCAAATCGTCTTCTGCATTTTTATCCAAAACATATTGCATTAACAGGTTCAAAAGTTCTTCTATGTTCTTATCGAGCAAATGAGGTTGTTCTTGGTACAGTTTTAAAATGTCTTTAAATTTTTGGGCATTCAGTTCCAAATGATTCTTGTATGTTTGAGGTAAAGTTTGTATCATCTCCAAGACTTCTTTATACTCTGTAAACATCTCCAAAACGCAGGCGACATTTTCTGAAGAATCATCTTCTAAGTCAGGAACCATTTTTAAACAATTAAATTGTTCACTTAATTATAATCGAGTTTAATTATGTTTTATTAAACTTTATGCTTAACAGATTGTTGAGGTATTTATATTTTTATTTATTACACTTTGTTTATAAATAAAATTTAAATTTAATAAACATGTTGCACAAAGTTATTATAGGTTATGTTTGACAAATGTCACTTGTCAAAAATAATGTTGAAGTTCGTACTAAAATTTGGCGGGTAATTCAAATTTGAAAAATGATAATTGTAATTTAATAATAATTATATATAAATAGTTATTAATATTTGTTTTTTTATTTTTGCAATTATATATAATCTATAAGAATATAATAATCTAAGAAATAAATATTTAAAAATATATATAATGATAAAAGTAATTATTATATAATAAAATAAAATATACTGCAAGTGTTAATAAAACTGTAGATTTACAGATTTAGTCATGTAAATATTATATATTGTTTAATTTTCAACAAAGTTGTCAAATAATTCATTTATATTAGACAAGCTGTTTGAAAGTTATAAGAGATTGTTGGTAAAAATTATGTTTATTTTTTATTGCATTTTTAAAGTATACCGAGTTGCTGTAGAGCGTTATAATATAAAAGACTTATATAGATTATTAAATTTTGAACAAATTTCTTTAACATACCACTTACTTCAAACAAAAATTTTAAACGTTACAACAGATTTAAACAAAAAGTGCTCATTCTTATTATAATAGTACAGTGGGTTTTTGTCTATTTATTTTAAACTTTTAATATAACATAGAATATTGCTCCAAATGCAAGTACAACATCCAACATAAACCACTCTCATAGTCGGTGGTACTAGCAAGAAATTGATGGTGGTCATTGGTATCCAAAAACAGCAACTTGTAGCAAAAGTTGTAGCAAATTTTGTTCTGAACTCTTCCAAAATATCAGGTTTTCTTTCCAATATACTCATACCTGGTAAATAATGATAAATAATCAAATCAATAATTAATAATCAATTTATTAAACAAGATTCATGAGAATTTCAAATTTGAATTTGGATTCAAGTGTGAAGTTGGCTACGAGGATGAAGTTAGATGTGAAGTTCGTTACGCGTCGTTGATGGTAACACTTTTTAAATACTAACTGAAGTTTCAAGAACTGAAATTGTCATAAATATTTACTCGTATATTTAATTTATAAATTGTATAGACCTCAGTAAATGTTTAATTGTGTTGTTTATGATTATATTTAAATTGTATTTTGATTAAAAACAATGATATAAAGTGTTTAATTATGTCTTTAGTGTGTGCCTTCTGTCAGATTAAGGTAAGTGAAAATCTTTTTTATTTTCTAGTTAGACAGAATTAAAATGATTTTGAAAACAACAAATTTGAAAAAAGAGACTAATTAAATATCTGAAACGTTGTAAATATTATTATTCAGCTAAACTTCTTAAATAACCAGAACTATAAGTAGTTCCGAAAACATAACCGCAAATATTAGCCTATTTGACAAACATCCTTTTTTAATTAAATTTCTTTTGAATTTTATAAATAAATAATGATTTAATTATGATTGCTGGAGATTATTTTATTGATTTGTTATACAGTGAGCACATAAAATGTAAATCATTTATCAATTTCTTCTCGAATTTTCCATATATACATATACTGTATTTCTCAGAACCGCGAAAAATCGTATCAATTATTTAGCTTTTTTATTTTTGCTTCAATTATTATGCAAATTGACCAAAAATTATTATGAATGTCCAAAAAGTTATTTATCAATTTATAACTTATGTAATTTATATGTGGCATGCGTTGCACTGGGTAAACCATTGCTTATGGCAAAACAACGTTTGCCGGGTCAGCTAGTATATATATCTTGATAGTTTTTTCGACGTTGAAACATATTTCAAAGTAACTAGCAGCCCATTCGTCGAAATAAAAAAATGTAAAAAAGTATTTAAAATTTGATTTATACGTTTCGACATCAGATACGTGTCATTTATTTATTTATTATTAGTAAATTGTTTCAAATTTATTGTAGTTGCTGAATGATGACACGCATCTGGTGTCGAAACGTATAAATAAAAGGTTTAAATACTTTTTTACATTTTTTATTTTGACGAATGGGTTGCTAGTTACTTTGAAATATATATATATATATATATATATATATATATATATATATATATTAATAGATCATTATATATGCGTTATTATGCAACCATGTGCATTATTATTCAAAAGGTGAATATATATATATTAATTACAACGTACCTGAGTAAAATACAAATATTAAAATTGGCGTCATTCCAAATTGATCGATTATTAGTTTTCTGAAAACTGTTTTCTTTGCTGTTCCTGGAAGTTTTCCATCTAGCCATTTGTACCTAAAAAAATAATATATACTATACATTCAATAATGAAAAGAATTTAATGAAAAATAATGTCTTTATACGTTTCGAGTCTTGGTTTGACCCATCTTTAATAATTCAATCAAAGAATGAGAAGCACTAAATAATATATACACAATACTAAACTGAAGAAAATTTGATAGTTATAAAAAAGCATTTAATGATATGGTTTTCATGATCATACATCTTTATACGTTTCGAGTCTTTGTTTGATTCATCTTTAGTACAAATAATTCAAACAAAATGCCAAAAATGAAAAGCACTAAATAATAAAAAAATAATAATAAACTGAAGAAAATTCGATAATTATAAAAAAGCATTTTATGATACGGTTTTCATGACCATACCATTAGTATTCAAAAAGCCCAAATTAATTTAGAAGTATAATAATAATAATTCTTATTTTTTGTTTTTTGTTAGAAGTATATTTATGTATTCGAAGATGGGTCAAACCAAGAGTCGAAACGTATACTTTTCTAAAAAAAATCTTCTTCATTAAAGTCTTTTTATTATTGGATGGATGCCCAAAAACATTTGGAAGACTCAATTTCTTTTATCAAAATTGATTAAGTACACAACTTACACGTATAGGAATGGTTTAAGCAACTCGCCTTAAGGCAGAATGCAATTCACACCTAGTTTTGTCCACAAATAATAAAACTAGATTTCTTAAACTATTACTACATTTTTACTAAAACATTTTAAAGTAACGCTAACCATGCATAACCGAGCCTAAGAAAAAATGTATGAGAAAGCGTTGTGTTAGGTTCGCACAACATGGCAAGCATTTATAGAATTTAACATATTTTTCGAACACAAGTAGAAAAAAGTTTTATAATCTTGCCTTACTCAAATTATATAAATAATTGATTAAAAATTTATTTACCAATGGTAGAGCATTGGTGCCATACAACAGGTGCTGATAATTCCATATCGTCCAATTTGTGTCGTGTCGATTTCTTGTTTTTCTTCTGACTAAAAATATAAAATATTGAAAAATAATATATATATATATATATATATTTATTTATGGATATATATATATATATATATGCATTTTTTTTAATAGTCTTGAATTTGATGTTGATATAATATGTTTAATTTAAGTTAAAAAGTCGGGCGTTACATCAATAAAAATAGTATGAGAGTTTTTAGAAATTTATTTATTTAAAATCCATACGTTTTGGCTAGCATCTCAGCCTTCATTCAGTGGCAATCAATTTAATTATAAAAATTAAAACTAAATAAATAATATGTAAGAAATTTCATAGAAAGCCCAGTTGTCGATTTAAAAGAGGTTAATATAGAAGAAAAAATTCTTTTATTAAACGTATTATACGTTTCGACACTTTATGTGTGTCATCATTTAGTCAGGAAAGACACAAAAAATACATGATAATAAAAAACACTGAATTTGTTTAATAAAATAAACATTATTAATAAATAATTAAAATTAAAGCTAAAAAAATGATATAATGTTTTTTTTAAATATTTATAAAACACACTCGTACTACTAATTTTATATTATTTTGTTATCCATTTAAATTGCACAGTGCATCCTGCAGAGCTCGTTGAAATAGTCACTTTATATAAAAAAAAAATCATAAGAATGAATTATATATTTAATTTTTTTAAATATTTTATGTACCTACCAGAAATTTTTTATTCAAAATTTGTTGACTCGTTTCAGCAGTTACATATAAGGTTCCGTACACAACACTGTTTGCAAAAAATGGATATTTTTTAAAGGAAATTTTTGCAAAATTTGAGACTGCACGAAACATATTTAATAAAAAATAATTCTAATTAAATTTATATAAATAATTTAAAACTTTAAGTAATTATAAATGAAAAATTATGGTAAATATTGATATTATAAATTATCATAACAGGGTAACTTATATAGAGTTTAATATTTCGTTTATATATTTATCAAAGACTTTTATTTTAAGTCATTTGCAAATTTGCATTATTTATTTGGTGCAAATATTAACAATAATATTTAGGCACTATTCATTAATAATTTTATATTATTAGTTTCAGTATTTGAGTTTCAAGTATTAGCACAGTTTTTGCACTTTTTACACACGAATTTTTAATTTTCTTTAGTGTATCAACTCAAATGTTTATAAACAAATTATTATTAATTATCTATATATATTTATATATATTTATATTATTATTTTAATACATTCTCTACAAGATAGAGAGAATGTTGTCCACTGAATGCAAAACTTGTTTCTCTATAGAAACCAATTGCTCGAATAAATTTCGGTTACGTCATATGCCACCATGTGTTTAAATGATTTAAATTAATATTATATTAGACGAAATTATTTAAATGAGTCCTATAAATCAATAGAAATATAGTAATAATGTTTTA
The DNA here is from genome assembly GCF_003426905.1 of Ctenocephalides felis. NCBI lineage: Eukaryota > Metazoa > Arthropoda > Insecta > Siphonaptera > Pulicidae > Ctenocephalides > Ctenocephalides felis. The sequence goes on from NW_020539727.1 coordinate 21,474,820, forward strand.
TATAAAATGCTATTGAATTTAACTTAATATCTTGATAATGAAAAAAGGGTTCGATTTGATGGAAGAGGAATTAGAAAGTTTTGTAGGGACATATTGCATATTATTTTAATTTTTGGCACATCTCAGTTGCTTTTCGGCAATAATAATGTAGACATTACATTTTTCTTATTTATAATCATAAATATATTATATTTCAATATTGTCTTAGCCTATAAGTGAATGGAAATGTTTGGAAAATGACAGTATTCTTCTGTTTTTAATGTAAAACAATGCCCCAAATATTTTCAATGTCAATGAATGATAAGCGTTTTTTTTTGTAATTTTTTCTATTTATTTCTACAATCTAACTATATTTCTGTAATTCAAAAAATCCTAAAAAAATCCCTTAACAAACTTCAGGAAGATTTATGAAAATCTGAATAATCGTTTAGGAGAATTAACCATTCATACCTCATTACAGAAGAATTATATATATATATATATATATATATAAGATATATAAATAATATATAATTTATATTAAAAATCTCTAAATATCTATAAAGCTGTTTCTTTTATTATATTATGAAAATCAACACAACATCACATGTATTATATAACACGTTTGCATTTAAAGATATGCACATTTAATAAATTAATTAATTTAATAACAAATTATATAACAATTAATAATTATAACAATGATTTTTAAGTAGTATAAAATTATGTGCGCTTGTTTGTTTATTATTAATACAGAAAATAATAATATTTTATCTATTGCTAGGCTAACTAATTTTTTATAATTTAATATAAAAGCTCGTTTTGGTAATATTAAATTTGTAAAATAATTGAAATATAAAATTGTTGTATTTATATATATAACTCACAGAATTTCAAAAAACAAACAAACAGATTTTGTGTCAATTTTTTTGCAATTTTTCGAGAAGTTAATAGAATTTTTTTAACCAAATAAAAGTTACTGTAGCAATTATTGTTACAGGTTAAAAAATTCAATTATTTATGTTATATTGAACATAATTTAAAAAAATCATTATTCTTGGCTAATTGTAAAAAACATTGATAATAGTACAACAATAAATTAGTAATTTTTCAAACTTCAAAAGGGGGAGGTTTTCCTAAATTGGAGGAAGAAAAGAACAAAAAAGGCCGCGAACAGGGACTAGAAAGAGATAAGAGAGAAAGAGACAGAGAAAGAGAAAGAGAGAAAGATGAAGAGAAAGAGAAAGAGAAAGAGAAAGAGAAGAGAAAGAGAAGAGAAAATAGAAAGAGAAAGATAAAGAGAAAGACAAAAGACAAAGAAAAAGAGAAAGAGAAAGAGAAAGAGAAAGAGAAAGAGAGAAAGAGAAAGAAAAGAGAAAGAGAAAGAGAAAGATAAATAGAAAGAGAAATATAAAGATAAGATAAAATATAAATATAAAGAGAAAGAGAAAGATGAAATATAAATATAAATATAAATATAAATATAAATATGAATATGAATATAAATATAAATATAAATATAAATATAAATATAAATATAGATAGAAGTTTTAAAGTTTTCTTACAAATAATATAAATTAACAAAAAAATGCTAAAATTTATTTTATATTCAATAAAATTTTAAAAAAAAATAATTTGTCTTGGATAATTGTAAAAAACAGTAAAATAGTACAATAAATTAGTAATTTTTTGATATTTTTTCAAAATTTTGAGTTTTGCCTAATTTTTAGGAATGTTATAAGTAAGAAAATAAGACAAAAAATTCCGCAAAAATTTACTTACAAAATAATTTATTTATTTCAATTTAATTGCAAAATTGAATTCCCATTAATTAATATTTTAATTTTGTTCCATAAAAATTTTCAATTAAACTTTTTAAAAAATTTATATAATAAATCTATGAAGTTCTAAAAAATTCAAAAATTCCTATAAAATAACGTTATGTATTAGTTAACAAATTATAATTCTAAATTCAAAAAAAATGACTGTAGCAATTATTATTAGAGTTAAAAAATGCAATTATTTATGTTATATTCAAGAAATTTAAAAAAAAATATTTGTCTTGGCTAATTGTAAAAAACAATAATAATAGTATAACAATAAATTAGTAAATTTTTAGCGTTTTTTCTAAACTTCAAAATTTTGAGTTTTGCCTAATTTTAAGACAAAAAATTCCGCAAAAATTTACTTACAAAACAATTTATTTATTTCAATTTAATTGCAAAATTTAATTCTCATTAATTAAAATTTTAATTTTGTTCCATAAAGACTTTCAATTAGAATTAAAAAAAAAAAAAAATATGAAAATTCCAATAAAATAACGTTATCAAATTATAATTCTACAAACTTAAGTGTTTCAATTTAATTAAAAATTAATTATCTTAAAAAAAATCTACTTATAAATTTATTTAACTGATATTTTATTTTAGTTTTAATTAAAATCTTTAGAAAATTCCTTACTTGCTAATAATTAAATTCTTTTTTATTTCTTCATAAATATACAAAATATCACCTTGTATAATAGAACATATCTATTAAATGCATGAATAATACTATTTATATTGTATTAATTTATATATATATATATATATATATAAATTAATAATTTATAACTATAACTCTAACATATATATATTTATAAAAACGGTTACAATGACAGCAAGCTGTTAAAGTAAATTTTACGTCCCATTGCAAATCTATATATGCTTAAATATTTATTTAATATAATATATATTAGTTTTATTTTCTGTTAAAATCATTCTTAAACTACTAATTGATATTGGGGAAAATAATATTGTTGCATCAGGGGACAGAGATATCATAGATAATTGACATATTGAACCTAGAAAGTAATTGACATAATAGAAAAAATATTGTGTGACTTGTTGTTGATTTTAAAATATACCGAGTTGGTGTAGAGTGTTATGTTGTTAGACAATGTTGTAGATTATTTAATTTTCAACAAATTTGTCTCAAGCATCATTGATATCAATCGAATAGTTCAAAAGTTACAAGAGAAATAATAAATAATTGAGTCAACAATATTATTTTCCCAATAGTCTTTTACCCTCCACCGCCATCACTATTATTTCATCCTTTACAATTTCCAAATAAAAATAAATTATAAACAACAGAACCGCTAACAGGAACAATTGTTCCCCGTCGAATTGGAGCCCTGGCTCATGGGCCCCATTCCCATACCCGAAATGTGGGCCCCCCGAAGGTTTACAGGGTTGGAGGAGGCGTCGTCGAAGGTGTCACCCTGGGGGAAAAATTAATAATAAATAAAAAATATTGCAAAAAAATCACAAATGCTTTAATTTTTTACATACAATTACTACATTTAAATATTATTTTTATTTAGAACATTCTATCAATTTTATTAACCATTTGGCATTTGACGTATAAGCCGCCGGCTATTGTTTAATATTAAATTACGCTTCGACAAAAAAATTTAAATTAACTAGTGGTGTATGGCATCGTGCCTTAAGGCAAATTGCTGGAACTTCCCGTACCGTAATGAAATTGACGACAAATTTTAAACGTTTTCAAATATATTATTACAAATACTGTAACTTTCATTATTTTTGCTATCTTGTTAAATGTAAATCATAAATCAATTTATCTCCAGAACAATTTCATTTCGAATTCAATTTCAAAAAAATAGTTTCCTAATTTACACAAAATTGAAAAAGTGCTCCCGTATAGTCACAGTCTAAAATTCGCATTCTCAAATAATTCTGTTCGACATTTTCACTTATACTGTGCTTATTTTGGCGGCATTTTCACATTTTTCAATAGTTTTCACAAAATTGGAAAAGTTCTCCAGCACATAATAACAGTCTAAACGCATTTGGGTAAACATTTGTACCAGAGTGGCGCTTAGACTGTGCTTAGCCTGGGTAATTTTTTGAATTTTTTACAATCCAAAATTACAAAAATATTTTATGGAAATGGTTAATAAAAAAGGTGTAACAATTTTTTTATCCATTTTTTCTGAGGTATGCCAAAATGTTCAGAAACCAGAAAACCCCTCAAAAATGTTATTTATCATTTGACATTTGACGTATGAGCGCCGTTGGCTATTGTTTAATTTTATATTACGCTTCGACAAAAAATTTAAATTAAAAATGTGAAGTTTCTATGCGCTTTTGAAATAATTTCTCACCTCCCACAATCTCTGGGTTAGAACAAATATTTTAAGACTAAAACTGGCCAAATCGGTTCAGCGGTTTTTGAAATTTAGCAAATCACACATTTTGACGAGTTCTTTAATTTATATATATATATATATATATGATATTCAGTTTTCAGGGCAATACATCAATTAAAAAAAATTGTATGACTTTAAAACAATTTTATTTTTTCCATACGTTTCGACACATTGTTTTGTGTCATCTTCAGTGGACTCTAGATTGAAAGAACAGATAGAAATTATTAAATAAAACTAAAATATAAGAAGTGATATGGTATGAACTTACATGTAATTGAATTAATCCTAATTATTGCATATTATAAATGTTCACAATGCACAATCCTAATTATATCATATTATAAATGTTCACAATGCAACAACAAACAATCCTTGTCATTTTAAATTGAACAATATATAAATTTTTGAATGAGATTTTTTATGAATTTGTAAAGTAAAATCACGCCGTACATTTCTGTGCTCCGATGTAAGGCCGACGACTGAATGTACGTCAATGTGCGAACCACGTGTTGAGGGTTAGGTACAAAGCAAACGAACTGACCAAAGAATTTAAGATTTGACAACGCGAGAGGGAACATATAGTGAAATATAAAAACATGACAATTGTGAGGGTGGACAATTTGTAAAATTGAGATAAAAATTAAAAGAAAAGAAAAAAATAAAATAAATAAATAAAATAAATAAATAAAAAGAAAAATTGGCATTAAAAATAAATATAAATAAACGTCGATCATGATAGGTAACTATTTTAAAGGTATGAATTTCGAGACATTGTTTAAGACTACTTGGTAATTTTCACACAGTGAGGAAATATCCAATCTTTTGTTTAAACTATTTTTGTAAAGATGTATCAGACAAGATTCTGAAAAGCGTCTCTGAGACGTATTCGATTCGTGATATAAAATTGTGGCCACATCAAAATTGAAAATATGATTGAAACTTTGTATGTGGTCGGTTATCATAGTTTGGTTTTGATTTTTATTTTTGGAATTGTTATAATGTTGTCTAAGACGTTTTTTTAGATGTTGTCCAGTTTCGCCAATATAAGTGGCCTCACAATTTGTACAGTCAATTTTATACACGATGTTAGAAATACGATCTAAACTTGTCGGTGATTTTAAGTTCGAAAATAAAAAGTTAAGGGTCTGATCAATATTGCAAACTAAACGCAATTCCGCGAAATCAAATAGTTTTTTCCAAATAGGAAAGAGATTTTTAATGTAAGGGAGACAAATAGTGCCAATAAACTTATTTTCTTCTTTTTTCTGAGACTCGAGGGAAGGATGATTATGTTTTGTGTTAAGGACGGAAAGTCTGTTGTTAATTACTGATTTTATAAGGTGTGGAGGATAGCAATTATTTAATAGGGTTCTGTGGATTAGAGATAGGTTAAAAGGCCAAAAATTTTTATCTGACAAGAGAATAGCATGATCAACTAAATTGATAATGGTACCGATTTTCATGTTAGTGGGATGATAAGAATGGAAATTGAGATATCTGCCAGACCACGTTGGTTTCTGGTACCAGTTAGTAATAATTTTATTATCTGGAGTTTTTATGATATTTACATCTAAAAAGCTAATTGACCTATTGTGTTCTTTTTCGAAGGTAAAGGTTAGGTGTTTGTTAAAAGAGTTAAAATTTTTTAGTAAAGAATCAAGGTTATTTTTAGGAATGCAAGTAATTATATCATCAACATATCTGTAGTAAAGGAAAAATTCAACATTAGATAGTTTAAAAACGTTTTTTTCGAGATGTTGTAAAGAGAGTTCAGCAAGAGCAGGTGAGATAGGAGATCCCATGGGAGTACCAAAAATTTGTGTATAAATTGTGAATTGAATTCAAAATAAGTATTCGCGACTATGATTTGATGGACTCTCGAAACCAATGGAGGGAAAGGGTAGTGTGGCAAGAAATCTCATCCCATCTATCTGTGATTGACTCTAAAATTAGTTCTAGTGGGACATTTGTGAAAAGAGAAACTACGTCTAGGCTTATTAGGAGGGAGTTGTTGGGCAATTGTGTATTACGTATTTTGTTGACAAATTCGAAGGAATTTTTAATAAAGAAAGGAGAATTAACAGCAACTATGGAGAGGGGTTTGCTCAGAAATTGGAAAATTTATTTAGTGGTGAATTCAAATCTGCAACTATAGGTCTAAAAGGTACATTGTTTTGTGGATTTTGGGAGACCATATAATTTTGGGTTGTTAGGATGTAGGTTTTTTAACGACAAGGACAAGTCTTGTGGGATTGTTTAGTAGAAACTAAATTATTACTAATAGATTACTTTACATTTTTGCA
>NW_020539727.1:21482314-21499801 GCF_003426905.1 Ctenocephalides felis
GATTTTAGTCTGAATCAACGCAGTACCATTATCTGATATATAATAATACTTTATATAAATATCAGATTTTTTACTTTTGCATTTAATTTGAAAATATTGAATGTCAATTTCATATATCCAATTTGCACTAAATTTTTAAGTGCCAACATATTTTCTTCTTGGTTGAAATTTAATATAATATGATATAATTTATATCTATAATTTGATTGGCAATATTGCTTATAACATAACTTGGAATAATTAATTTATTTGTTTCTTATTGAAGTCGTTAAAAATTCATTTTTTTTTTGAACTGTCAAAATTTTGTTTATGATTAATTTTAAATTCAATATATGCCGCTTTTTTATTGTGATCTTTGATCTATAAGGTTTTGATGAAGTTTTGGTATCCGAAATAATTTGGTAAGCTAATCAAATAAATATTAATTGTAAATCTATTTATTTAATTATTTTCATAAATATTGACAAATGATATTTGACGTATCAATGTCAACGTTTATTTAACTTTATTTAGTTTTTTAATTAGTTTTAAAACTATAAATTGTGATTTTGAACATAGCATTTCATCTAATTCGAATTTATATCCGATCGGATATAAATGGTGGATATATCTATATATGTATGTTTTAGAATTATATTTTTTGAACTGTCAAATTTTTTTTTTCAAAAATCATAAATATTTCTCAAATTTTCCATAAATTTTGACATTTGACATTTTAGTGTTTTGTTTTTTTTTTGGTCATTTTTGTCAATTTTTTTTGAAATTTATAAAAACTCTATATTTATATTTCAAATTTACTTTTCAAAATTTCCTATATCATAAGTTGGATATACATGCACACGATGAGCCAATAAAATTCAAAATCGGTTCAGTAGTTTGGGCGCCCATCGCAAACCAACATTCACGATGTTTATATATATAGATATGTCAATTTCATTTTTTTCCATTACCTCTCTAATATTCCTTAACCAATAATCCAAGTGTTCGAAAGAGTCCCCATTCGTGACATCATAAACCAATAAAAATCCCCATTGCGCCTCTGTAATAAGCCGTAGTCAAAGTGCGAAATCGTTCCTGGCCAGCAGTGTCCCATATTTGCAATTTCACGGGCACCCCGTCCAAATCAACGATTTTTTGCTTGAAATCCACACCTGGAAAAAATAAATAGACATATAACATATGAATACACATAGTATAATACATATGAATGCATATGAAGTTTCTGAAGTAAAACTTCTTTAGACGCGACTAGGGTGCAAATCCGTACAAATGCAACGGAAGTGCGTTACGGCAGATAAAATAAGATAAGAGTCGAGTGCCAAGGATTCGTCATTCGCTCTCGATGATATCATTTCTATACGGGTCGATTGTGATTAGTCGTAGTGCCGGGTGAATAGAGATCTGTCGTTGTATGCGTTCCGATATCAACAAGGAAATCGGTATAGGTAAATAAACATTTTAATGTAAAATCTTGATTTTAATTAAAAATGCCTGAATCAGAAGAATATTTTACCCTGTTCCTTGAAAATACTAAAACAAATAAAACATTTGTGCCGTGTACTAAACGTAAGTTTATTGATTAGAAATTATTTCTAAATTAAAATAGATAATGTTTTTATAGACAAGACAGATTCTAAAGCTGTTCAAAGAATTATCAAACGACAGAAAAAATAAGAGGACTCTACTGACGAACAAACATAATTTTAATGCAGAACATAAAAATGGACTCTACTGACAAGCAAACTTTAATTACAATCTAGTTGATAAAAAGGGACTCTACTGATGACTAAATTGAAAATTAGTAAATGTAAAAACTGAAAAAGATCTCCATTAACTGGTATAGATATAAAAGATATAGAAAGGAAACATATAAAAAAGGACTCTACTGACTAGGAATCTTTAATTTTGATCTAAAAGATCAAAAAGGACTTTACTGGCGAGCAAATAAAAGATCGAGTAGTTAAAATATGATCATAAATTTTATCTTAAAGTTAGAAAGGGATTCTACTGACAAGCCAACAAAGTTTTGATCGATAAGAAGATACAAAAAGGACTCAAATTTGAAACTAACAAATATAAAAAAGACTCTACTGACAGGCAAACTAAAAAAGCAAAGTTTAATTTCAACTTAGAAGAAAAAAAAGACTCTACTGGTGAGCAAATTTAACTTAGATACTAAAAGGGACTGTACTGATAAGCAAAAATATTAATAAAAAATGTTTTGTGAAAGGGACTGTACTGACGAGCAAATTTTAATTTCAATCTAGAAGAGAAGAAAGGGACTCTACTGACAAGCAAAATATGAATAAAAAATGTCTCTAAAAAAGAAATCTACTGACGAGCAAACTCAATTTTAATTTAATATATTTGAAATTGGGCTTTACTGGCGACCAAATTTAGAATTCGTAAATATAAAAAAAGACTCTACCGTCGAGCAAACTAAAAATTGACAGGAAAGACAAAAGGGGACTCTACTTACAAATGAATAATAAATAAACAATATAATAGAACAGGGACTCTACTGACAAGTGATCAAATAACTTGATAGAAATGTTCAAAATTGATCTAAAAGACAAAAAAGGGACTCTACTAACGAGCAAAATTATCAATTAGAAAAAGGGACTCTACTGTCGAGCAAAATTATTAATATTTAATGACTTGAAAAGCGGATTCTACTGACGAGCAAGGTTATAAAAAGGACTCTACTGAGGAGTAAATTAAACTTAATTTTTATATATAAGATTTAAAAAAGGACTCTACTGACGCGCAAATTGAATATCGTCTGGAAAAAAGTAAAAAAAATACGAGCAGTCAATGAATGTATGTTAATTTTAATTACATGAAGTTCTTCAGACACATTTATTACATGATGAGTGAAGTTGCGAAAACAATATTTGTTTAGACGTCGTTTAACATAATTCACTATATATTCATAATAGATTTATTATGGTTAGCTTGTCAGTAGAGTCCCTTCTTCAATTTATTTTGGTTAGCTTGTCAGTAGAGTCCCTTTACTAACTTATTTTGGTTAGCTTGTCAGTAGAGTCCCTTTACTAATTTATTTCAGTTTGCTCGTCAGTAGAGTCACTTTATACTAATTTATTTCAGTTTGCTCGTCAGTAGAGTTCTTTTACTAATTTATTTTAGTTTGATCGTTTAATACACGAATATTATAGAATTTATTAATCAGCAATTACTTCATTTCTCTAATGAAGGTTCGTTTCTAAATGCCAATTACAATGACAAACCGATCATGTCGTATTTGAAGTATGACTTTAATTACATTATTGTTTTTTAAATATTATACATATTTTTAATGCTATTATAAATATACAATTATAATTTATCATAATAGATATAGATACTCGGATAAATATATATTAGAGAAAAACTCACCAATAGAACAAAGAAAGAAAAGAAAGAAGAAAAACTGACATGTACCAATAAAAAAGGGTCACAAATAGATGTGGATATCTATTTATCTACTTATCTATCTATTTATCTATTTATCTAATTATTATTAGACTTACCAATGGTCGAAATATAAGTATCATAATACCTCTCGTCGCAATATCGATGCACAACACATGTTTTTCCGACATAGGAATCTCCCAAAACTAAAATCTTATAAGTTGCAGCAAAGTCGAGCGCCATAATAAACGCCCAACTCGGCCAGAAAAACGACAAATAGACGACTAGTTTATTAATAATAAGATAATTTCAAAGATTAAATTTTATTTTATCTAATGTGGGACTCTACTGACAGCTGTTTTTGACAATGTCCCAAATGGAAATGACTACACACCATCCCCTTTGGAAAGGAACATGAGTCACTGGAGGAGGGATCGATTCTTTTTAAGGGAAAGATTTGTTTGTGTTTCGTATTGCGCATGGCAGGAATTGGGAGACGAAACGTTTGCATTTGAATATTACATTGTTATGTATATATTCCTTAAAATGGATATTTTTAAATTTTTTTTTGCTTCCAGAGGCTCAAAAAGCTTCCAAGTTGATAAAAAAAGTCGTAAACTTCGTAAGCAAATACTTTATAATAGCATTAAAAATGTGTATAATATTTAAAAACAATAATGTAATTAAAGTCATACTTCAAATATGACATGATCGGTTTGTCATTGTAATAAGCATTTAAAAATGAACGTTAATTAGAGAAATGAAGTAATTGTTGATTAATAAATTCGATTATGTTAAACAACGCCTAAACAAATATTGTTTTCGCAACTTCACTCATCATGTAATATTTGTGTTTGAAGAACTTCATGTAATTAAAATTAACATACATTCATTGACTGCTTGTATTTTTTTTACTTTTTCGCTGGCGATATAATCTCATTCTTTGAACAGCTGTAATATCTGTTTTGCCTAAAAATATTTTCCATTTTAATAACTTCAAAGATTTATAACGAATAATATAGAAATAATTTTTAATCAATGTTTAATTTGTTTTATTATTTTCAAGAAACACGGTAAATATTCTTCTGATTCGGGCATTTTTCATTAAATCAAGATTTGTACTTCGATGTAATTTTAAAATGCTTATTTATCTATCTATGTCGATTTCCTTGTTGATATCGGTACGCATACAACGTTGATGTCAGTACGCATACAACGACAGATCTCTATTCACCTACACGACGACTAATCACAATGGACCCTTATAGAAATGATATCATCGAGAGCAAATGACGAATCATTGGCACTCGACTCTTATTATATCCTTTCTGCCGTAACGCACTTCCGTTGCATTTGTACGGATTTTTACCCTAGTCGCGCCTAAAGAAGTTTTTCTTCATAAATATATCAAATTTTTGTTGAAAAATAAGCACAAACAATGTTATTTTCAAAATTTTGATTCACTTGTCGCTAAGTTAAAAAATTCCATGAAAATGAAATTTTACGAATGTTATTTCTATAAAAAAATATAAATAGCCTCGTGCCTTAAATTGCTGGAACTTCCTGCACTGTAATTCGAGAAGTTTTTAGTCTGAATCAAAATTGAAATCCGAATAATTGCACTTTTTTTCTTTTTTTTCGGCTTTTTTCTCCGTATCTCCAAAACGGCTGGGCCTGCCTTTGCCAAAAACTAATCAACACATCTCCCTAACATAAGGAATCGAATACTTTTTGAATCATTCTAATCGAATGCTCCGTTTTCTAAAAAACTCTATTTCTATTTTTTGCACTCTTTGCTACGTATCTCAGAAACGACTGGACCTGCCTTTGCCAAAAATTAATCAGCACATCCCGTTATCAATAGGAATCGAATGTTTTTTGAATCATTCAAATCGGTTGATCCGTGTTCGACAAAATATTGTATCCACATGTACTTTTATCACAAACAGACTTTTTTCGAGAAAGTTGTTTTAAAAAAATTTCTTAACAGAATTTATAAAAAAATCGGATAATTTTGAGTGATTTTTATTTAAATATATTAAAAAAAATCGTAAATTACGTAATCATATTATATTTATTTATATTAGATATTTAGGTAAAAATATTGGATATTTATTTATATTAGATATTTATTTTATTTATATTAGATATTTAGGTAAAAACTTGGAAATTACGATTTTTTTTTAAATTTTAAAATGAAAAAAAAAAATTATCTTACCGTTTATTGAATTAGGATAAACGGTTCTCTTAGTAATTGCTTTTCTTGTGCTTTTCGCTCCGCATCTCCGAAACGGCTGGACCTGCCTTTGCCAAAAACTAATCAGCACATCTCCTCATCAATAGAAATCGAATATTTTTTGAATCATTCAAATCGGTTGATCTTTACTCTCGAAAACGTGGACGAAAAATATTGTACCCGCACACATACACACACATCATAATTTTTTTAAAGTTAAATGATAGTCGACACGTATTCAAGACTAATTTTTTAAAAAAAAATCAAAACCAACTTAATATTTATCTCTTCATTTTTTTGTTATTAATGTTTATCAAGCCAAATTTTCGAAATAAAAAACGATAAAAAATTAAACTGTTTATTCTGTACGTTTTGATGTCATCATTCTGTATGTTCCGAAAAGAAAATAAATATGTTTATTATATAATTATAACTATAATTGAACCTCTTACTGTTTTTTTTATTATTTGTACGTTTATGCACTGAAGATGAATCAAATGCGGTTCGAAACGTATGCAAGACTAATTTTAAAAAAATATTTTATTTTTTTCTCAAATTATTTTTTTGTTATAAATGTTTTTCAGACAAATTGCTGAAATAAAAAACGATAAATATTTTAATTAATTATTTTGTACGTTTTGACGCAGTGTTTGTGTCATCATTAAGCAAGTTATAAAAACAGATTAATCTGTACCCAGTAAACACGCGATGTTGCTGACAACATTTGAAAAAAATCCCGTCGCGATGTCCGCGATGTGACAAAATATCATGTTGTTTAGATGTTTTATCTAAATCTCAATGCACATCGCATTTGTGAGCACAAAACAAATATTGTTTTAACATTTTATCTAAATCTCAATGCACATCACATTTGTGAGCACAAAACAAATATTGTTTTAACATTTTATCTAAATCTCAGTGGATGCACATTACACATTGTTTTATAAAACAAGTTATAAGTTCAACACCTAACTATATAGTTAATATAGATAAATGCTGAAGTAAACAATGGAGCTGTAGAATCTTTAAATTTTTAGTTTTGGTATGGAAATTATATAGAATTTTTATAAATTTTCAATATAATTTTTATGTATATTTAAAAATTATATTAAAAATTTGTATTATATTAAAATGCGTGCAAAATACTAGGAAATAAAAGTTTGCAGATAAAAGTGAATGAAAAAAGTTAATTAATAAATTCAATTATGTACAAAACTTTTATATTTAAACTTTTGTTTCGTATTGCCAGAAGTGTGTTTATGAAGTTTGATTTTGAAGACATGATGGCGGGATGTTTAAATAGAAATTAACCAAAGTTTTTTTTTCTACAAATGTATATTAATCATAATTTTAATTTAATAGTGAACAAAATATATAACTTTAATTTAAATTGTTGAAACAAATATGAAAATAATAACATTGTGATTCATGTAAATGCTGTGAGTTAATGAATTTTGCTGCCTAGTGAGTGTCAACACTAATAGGATGACAAGGACATCTATAGGTAGGACTCTCTAACAATAAAATTCAAGATGGTGCCTCATGCTGACATTAAAGAAACATCAAAGCGTGTTTTATAAAGTTGTTTAATAAGTTTGTAGTTTGAAACCCTTAACAGTTAAAAAAAATGAACTCGTAAGTACATCATATAGTTATTTATAATAATATTTAATTATTATTAATGTTTACTGGATTTTATATTTCTGTAGCATTATGAATGACATGAATGGAATTCTCAATGAAGAGGTTAAAAAAAACATTGCCGCTGTATTGTCAACCGAATATTATGCTGAAAGCAGAAATCTAATGAATTTCAGAAGATCAGATGCAAGATGATGTTTCAGATCTGTTAGCTAGGATTAAAAATAATGCATTTGACAATCGTTCAAATCAAATCGATCGATGAATTACAGTCAGTGGAAAAATGACAGAGGATTATGACTTGACTTCTATATATAAACTGTTTTAGAAACTCTTCAGAATAAAGACGATAATACCCTCAATGTTTGCAAGCGTTTTGTGTATAATGAAGAGGCGAGGAAATAATGGTTGAGACATGACATGCACTATATATAACCAATCGCTATGAAGAAATTAATCAATTTTAATGTAAAGTTGAAAAACTAATCTGTTTCATGTATAAATAATTTCTTAAATGAATGTGTTTCCTTTACATTAGGATTGATTAAAATACACACATATATATGTATATATATATATATATATATATATATATATATATATTAAATTGTAGAGTCTTGGATTTGTGTAATAAATTTCTATTTATAACATTTATAAGTTTAACTTTAATTGCAAATATTGATGCTAATTTGTAACATTTTTTTATATGTGATTATCTATGAATAAATAAATGATTCTTGAATAAATAGTCTATTATTAATAAATTAAAAATAAAAATTCATGCCTGTGTGTGTACAGAAAAGAATATTGAATTAATGTACACAATTACGTTGTTTTCATGTTTTGTCAACATCAGTTCAACATGCGATTAAACGTGTTAAAAAAGTCGCGACAAAAATCGCAAATGTAACATCACTTGGCGCTCGTTTAACGTTCTATGCGACAAAAACGACTGCGGCGTGGCGATATCTCACATCGCGGGCGCGATGTTGTATCCATATTGTTTAGATGTAATTTTGTTTACTGGGTACAGTGTACATATATTTCTACTTTTATCACAAACGGACATTTTTTTCAAAAAATTGTCTTTATTTGATTCAAAAAATTTCCTCAACAGTATTTATAAAGAATCGGATAATAAAATGTTTAATTTTTGTTTAATAAATGTTTGTTTAATAGTTGTTTAATAATTGTTTAATAGTTGTATTTTACTGTAATTAATTCAATTAAGATGATTTATTTTCTGTAATTATTAAATTTAATCCTGTATCCGTAATATAAATATAAATATAAATATATAAATATAATACCTAAGAAAAAGATCCTGAAAATGGAACGTGACTAATTCCAAAACGTCCAAAAGACTAACTATAAATTCCCTCAATTATAAATTATTTTTCAATTATTATTTCGCCCAAATAATTTATCTTATATAAATAAAACACCAATATAATATTTTTTATAACAAAATTTATAAAATATATTTGCCACAATTAATGTATTACAACAATTTTAAAAATAATCATTTAGCTTTTCCCTGACTGGCGACAGCCTCCATGGCTTTCTTAACAGTTTCTTCGTCTCCCAAAAATTTCATTGAAACAATTGGCTGGAACTTTTCGTCTAATTCATAGACAAAGGGAATTCCAGTCGGGAGATTTAGACCCATTATTTGTTCATCACTCATCTCTAAAAGATAATGGATCGATGGGATAAATAAAAATAAAATAGTAAATTATAATAAAATTAAATATATCATATAATTGATGTTTTGTTATCATATTTGTTTTAATTTTGGCGATTTTAAACATAAATCTAGTCATAATGAAAAATCCCAAACTAAAATAATGTACAGACTGAATATTTTAGTATTTAATACATCTTTTATTGTTTTAAAATTGGAAGTGGGGTAAATGAAAAAGTTGAAAGTGAAAAAATGAAAATGTAATGTTCTTGGATTAATGAAACCAAAATAAAAAAATTAAAAGTCTTCATTACTTACTATCAAGATGTTTAACAATTCCTCTCAAGCTGTTTCCATGTGCAGCAATAATAATTTTTTTACCTAAAACCAACTAGAAACACAGAAAACCATAAAATAAATATAAATATATATATATATATATATATATTATATATATATATATGTATATTTATATATATATACATGTATATATATATATATATATATATATATATATATATATTCATTTCTCACTTGTGGAATGATAACTTTATTCCAGTAAGGCAAAGTTCTTTCAATTGTGAGTTTTAAAGACTCACAGAAAACCATAAAATAAATAAATATATATATATATATATATATATATATATATATATATATATACTAGCTGACCCGGCAAACGCTGTTTTGCCATCAAAAATATTTTGCTGCATTGCAGAAGTTCTTATGATATACATGATATATTAATAATAATGATATATTTTTATTACACAAATTTCTTTACATTTTGATAATTAATTCGAACGCATCATAGTGCTTTGTTTATTTTAATTTTATTTATGTCAAACAGTGAAATATTTTTAATCAATGAATAAATTAGATTTTAGTCTGAATCAACGCAGTACCATTATCTGAATATATAATACTTTATATAAATATCAGATTTTTTACTTTTGCATTTAATTTAAAAATATTGAATATCAATTTCATATATCCAATATGCACTAAATTTTTAAATGCCAAAATATTTCCTTTTTGGTTCGAAATTTAATATAATATGATATAATTTATATCTATAATTTGATTGCCAATATTGCCTATAACATAACTTGGAATAATTAATTTATTTGTATCTTATTGAAGTCGTAAAAACATTCATTTTTTTTGAACTGTCAGAATTTTGTTTATGATTAATGTTAAATTCAATATGTCGCTTTTTTATTGTTGTTAATGTTTTAATCACTTATCATATAAATTTTCGACTGCAAATTGATATTCATACTATCCCTGAAACTAACATGGATAAAGTTCTGAGAAATCCGAGTCCAAATCTATAAAATGTTTGATTTTTGGCACTTTTATTAATTTTTTATCAATTTTCGTACTGTAAAATAATGGATGATTATTTATCAAAATTGTAATATTTAGACTATAATTTTATATGTATACTTTTTATTTTGGCATTGAATTATTTTCATTGAAATCAAGTGAAACATAAATATATTTATTCGATATTTATATAAAACATATAATTAAAATATGCATTAAAATCATATTGTCTATAAATAATATGTCATTTTATAAATAGTATTTATTACTTTGGTACTTGATATGGGTATGAATTTTTAATAAAATATATTCTTTCTGACAAATAGTTAAAAACTTGTTATAATTTTCAAAATTATTTGACATTTCATACTTCAAAAATTAATTTCATATATATATATATATATATATATATATATATATATATATATTCATTTCTTACTTGTGGAATGATAACTTTATTCCAGTAAGGCAAAGTTCATCAATTGTGAGTTTTAAAGACTCACAGAAAACCATAAAATAAATATAAATATATATATATATATATATATATATACATGTATATTTATATATATATATATATATATATATATATATTTATTTATTTATTCATTTCTTACTTGAGGAATGATAACTTTATTCCAGTAAGGCAAAGTTCTTTCAATTGTGAGTTTTAAAGATTCATACATTGGGAATGTATCGACAGTCAAATGATCTTTGTATCTGGGATCTTCTACAATATCAATATAATAAGGATGATCTTTTGTCATCTCTGGTGGGGGCACATCAAAACTTCTACGCCAAATTTGCACCTAAAAAAATACCATGATAACTAAACAATAATAATTGATGAAGTATAAAATTGTAAATAATTCAGTAAAGTATATAAATATTAATAGTAAGTGCATGGTATTACCTTTTAGAGTTTTTTATAACATACCTGGCTTTCTCCATATTTAGCTGCTGTTTCAGCTTTATTGAGTCCGGTAAGACTTCCATAATGTCTAAAAAAGATTTCAATATATATACTTAGTAGTATTATTCTAAAATATACTATTGTTAATATATAAAAGGATTAAAACACTCAGGAGTTGATATTAAAATATCAACAAGATAACTAGTTTAGAGTTCTATAAGATTTTTATGTCTTTTATGTCTTTTAAATCTCTCTCACCTTTCATTCAACCTCCAGCTCTTCTCGACTGGAACATCGGGTTGTCCAGACTCTTGCAAAATTGTTTCGAGTGTTTTCTGAGCCCTCTTCAACAATGATGTATGTGCAATATCAAACTTGAGCCCGTTGTCTTTAATTGCTTGGGCTGCTGATTTGGCTTCTTCGATACCTAGATAAAGGTAAATGAAACACACTTACTACTGTATAATTATATAAATGTACACTGTACTACGTACTGTAAAATTATATAAAGAGTCTGATGTACTTATTTAATTTTGAGGTTAAAGTTATTAGACTATTACAACTACAGTATTAATTGTCTCTTGCATGGAAAATTGTACATATAACAAGTAAGAATTATATTTAGCCTTTAATTTAAGTATATTATCATATTTCTTACAATTACATAACGCCTAGAAATTACAATTATTATAAATACTAACCTTTCTGACTCAAATCAGCATCAAACCATCCACAAAACAAATTCTTCTGATTCCATTCACTCTCTCCATGTCTTACCATAACAATTGTATATTTAACCATTTTTATTAATGGATCTAATACGTTTTTAGTCTCAAACTAAACTAATATTAAATATTTTATCTCTAAAAGTTGATAAGTTAATTGCAAAAATGTTTTGACCTTTATTTGACATAAAACTGTCAACTGATAATTGATACAGACAAGTTTTTGGCTAATTATTTTATTTATTTTAATATTGAATGATTTATTAATGTGCTTTTGTTGTTCATAAATAAAAAGTTAATACGTAATAGCTCATATTTTGTGATAATAAAAAGTTAAAGATTTGAACTGTCACCTAACCTCAAATTTGACAGTTGGTAAGTCATACACAATTTTTATTAAAAACTTAAAATACTTTTAAATTTGTTTATTTAATGCTTTATTAAATTATAATGATCATTTAATAAAACAACGATGTGTATTATTAAGTAAATGACACTAATAATTCATAAAGGTCAAACTTTAAACTGTCAACTTATGGCGGAAGATTTGAATTTGAAATATCAGATAATTGTTATGATGTTTAAAAAATTTTAAATTAGCTTTGAATGAGTTTATTTAATTAAATAATTTATTAAATATTATTGTTATCAAGTAAACCAATTAATAATAAATAGAGAAATAAATGAAAAAACATTACAATTAATAATAAATTTCATTTTTAAATGTTTATCCATCGCAAAATTTGTTAATAGTTACTAACTGTATTTTCATTTATTTAAATTTTTATGTATTTTTTTGTTGTAAAATCGTTAGTTTAATATTTTATTTGTTTATTTTCTTATTTTTGAACTACACATTTATTTTAATATTTCTTAAATCTTTTTTGTATAAAATTTATTATAATTTATTACTTATTTGAATCACTATTTGTTAATTATTTAATGACTTATATTTTTGATTATTTAAATTTTTCTCGCAAAAAAATATATATATTCTAAATGTTTTTTCACCATTTTTAAACTTTAGTGTTTAATATTTTGGATAAACTGTTACAATAAAATTAATATCATAATAACTTTTTATAATTATTAAATTAAAGAAACAATTTTTAAAAAAAACTGAACATATTCATGAATAAATGCATTTTATAAATGCAATGCAAAAAAAATGCATTTTTTCTTTTTTTCTACAAATAAGTTTATATCTATTTCTTCTTATATTTTCCAGATTTTTCGGTGAATTTGTGGAAATATTTTGAAGAAAAGTTGAATCACTTTATTTGAAGAAACCCTGATGATGATTCTTGGTTAAAATTAGAATTGATTCATCATAGAAATAATTAATTTAGAAACAAAACAGAATTCTAAAAATGGAAATGGATTCTCAAATAAAGGCAAGTATAATATTATATCTTGTTATCTTATATTTTTATAAAGTCAAAAAACAAATCTAGAACAAATTTAAAACACATTTCTTAATATTTACTTGAAAATTATTATTAATCACTCAACACTTCTAATTTTTTTTTTCTATCCCAAACATAATTTTTAATATTTTTTTTATCTAGGACAAATTTGATTCCAAAAAATTTATTTATCCCTTCTTTTACTAACTGTACATTTATTCACTAACTTATTTATAAATCTAGTTATTTATTTAGTAATCAAATTATTTATTTTAAACTAGCTAATTGATTAATTGTTTAATAATTTAGTTAATTAGTTTATTTACTTATTTGTGTATTTGTATTTTTTTTTTTTCATTTTTATAGAAATGTTCTCCAGAATCCAGAAATTTCTTTCTGACAATATGCAATCCAGATGCTCTCCAGATAAAAGCCAAAGTGTCAAATGACCTCAAAGGGTCCTTTTCTGGGTCCTTGGAAAATAAACAGAACACTCAGCATGACCTGTTTCGAAGGGATGACCTTAAATATATGAAAGAAGCCGACAGAGGCAAACTGGGAAGGAAATAGTAGGTACAAATTAATATATATATATATATATATATATATATATATATTTATATATACATCTTAAAACGTTCTCTGAATATTAATTTTACAATTCTGAAGTCCAAGTCCACTGCATCCATTTTTGGATTCGTTATTTACATTTTATATAATATGATTATTATTATGAAATTGATACCGTTCGTCTTGTAATTTAAATATGGTCAAGGGGTCCATATAAGGACCCCAGGAGGACCCCTATATGGAATACTTTGATAAAATATTTTACAGCTAGAAAAAATTATATTCAAAAGTAACTAGTGGTGTATAGCATCGTGCCTTAAGGCAAATTGCTGTAACTTCCCGTACCGTAATGAAATATTCGAGAAATTTTAAACGTTTTCAAATATATTATTACAAATACTGTAACTTTTATTCATATTTTTGCTATCTTTTGTTATATCTGAGCAAATCAATTGATTTACAGTATTAGTAATAATATATTTGAAGTTACAGTATTTGTAATAATATATTTGAAAATGTTTAAAATTTCTCGAAATGATTGATTGAAATGAAATTTTATTTAAAATTTGCATTTAAATGCAAATCATAAATCAATTTACGATTTATCTCCAGGAACATTAACAATCGTCATTTCATTTCGAATTCAATTTCAACAAAAAAAAAATAGTTGCCTAATTTACACAAAATTGAAAAAGTGCTCCCGTCTAGTCACAGTCTAAACGCATTTGCAAATAATTCTGTGCGACATTTTCACTTACACTGTGCTTAGCTTGGCGGCATTTTCACATTTTTCAATAGTTTTCACAAAATTGGTGCTGCACATAAACAGTCTAAACGCACTTGGGTGAACATTTGTACCAGAGTGGCGCTTAGACTGTGCTTAGCCTGGGTAATTTTTTGTATTTTTAATCCAAAATTACAAAAATATTTTATGGAAAGTAAAAAAAGATGTAATAATTT
This sequence comes from Ctenocephalides felis, assembly GCF_003426905.1. Classification (NCBI taxonomy): domain Eukaryota; kingdom Metazoa; phylum Arthropoda; class Insecta; order Siphonaptera; family Pulicidae; genus Ctenocephalides; species Ctenocephalides felis. The sequence continues at coordinate 21,497,190 of NW_020539727.1, forward strand.
TTTATCCTCAAAAGCAATTATTTTGTTTTTTGTTTTCTCTTAAAGTTTCTTAAAACTCCTTTGTCATTTTAAAATATTCAGGTTACTCGTCAGTAGAGTCCCTCTCGACTAATATTTTCATTTGCTCGTCAGTAGAGTCCCTTTTGTCCTAATGTTTTCATTTGATCGTCAGTAGAGTCCGTTTTTTATCTTTGTATTTTTATTTGCTCGTCAGTAGAGTCCTTTTTTCTAATATTTTTATTATGCTTGTCAGTAGAGTTTCTTTTTCTCCCAATATTTTCAATTTGCTCGTCAGTAGAGTCCCTTTTTCATTCAAAACGTTTTAAGCTATATTTTGCTTGTCAGTAGAATCCTCTTTCCTAATATTTCCGTTTGCTCGTCAGTAGAGTTCTTTTCCCAATCATTACAAATTGAGTATTTTTTAGATCATTCTAATCCGATGTTTCGATCTCTCAAAAACTCGATTTGTATTTTCTGCACTCTTTGCTCTGTATCTCCGAAACGGCTTGACCTGCCTTTGCCCAGTACTAATCAGCACATCTCCCTATCAATAGGACTCGAATGTTGTTCGAATTATTCAAATCGGTTGATCGGTGTTCCCGAAATCGTTGACGAAAATTTGTATCCGCACACACATGCACACATACATACACACACATCCATTTTTACAAAGTAACTCTGAAACGTAAAGATATATAAAAAAAATTATTTTCGATTTTTTTGCGTATACTATAACTTGCCCTATGGAAAGTTAATAAATGAGTGAATGAACTAGGTGCTCTTAGACTTATATTCTCTAATACTCGGACAGTCTGATTTCAAGCAGTAGTGACTTGAAAATATAGATATAAATATGTTTTCAAGTCAAATCAGCCCTTCCTCGACATTGTTGCGTCAAATAAAAAAATACAAGTACATATATTAGTATTCAACAAACGCTTTTTATATTTTTATTATTTGAAGGACAGACCAAGAAATACACGAAGAATATTCTAAACAGACGAAAAATAAAATTCTACCTTTATTTTCTGATTTCTTGGAGAGGAATCATTTGTAAATGCTGCACGTAGTTTGATAAAAATGCAAAAAATGCGATTGTACGGGAGAGAATAAAGTGGGAAAAATACTAAAACAAAATCACTTTACTTTTTGTTTTAGATATGAATAAATAAATACATGAACAATTCACTATTTATTTATTTTGCCGATTTAATACACCCCCACTAATGTCCATCAATTTACGACTGAATGTTTATATCGAGAGGCCATTAAATAAAATTTTCAGGTTATCGACCGCTAATATTTATTTCCAGCAGTTGTAAAAATAATTGATTGAGTATAATTTATTTATTTATTATTTCTGGGTTCACTCCCTGTCTATATATATAATATTCATTCATTAGTAAATATAGAAATGCAGAATGTGGTATGTGGTATTTAATGGTATTGTCTGCAACTGCGAAACACATGTGCGGGTGTAAAAGAGTAAAAGACCCTTGGGCGAAGGATTTTAAAAATCTTAGTTTCTATAAATAATATAAATTTTATTAAATTTGAACGTTTGAAATATTAAAGATTATTTTATAAATTTTTGTCTCAACCAATTTTTGAATCCATCCAAGTATCTTACTAAGCTGTGTTTAATTTTTTTATTAAGTCTTAAATATAAAACTTAAAAAATTATATACTAATTATATAAAATAATTAACAAATTATTTTTCTTGGTTCGATTAAGGGTTTTAAAAGCAATTATCTTAAATTAAAATTATTATTAAAAGATTAAAAATTCAAAAAATTACCCAGGCTAAGCACAGTCTAAGCGCCACTCTGGTACAAATATTTACCCGAGTGCGTTTATACTGTTTATTTACTGGAGCACTTTTCCAATTTTGTGAGAACTATTGAAAAATGTGAAAATGCCGCCAAACCAAGCACAGTATAAGTGAAAATGTCGCACAAAATTATTTGCAAATGCGTTTAGACTGTGACTATGCGGGAGCACTTTTTCAATTTTGTGTAAATTAGGCAACTATTTATTTTTTTAAATTGAATTCGAAATGAAATGGCGATTGTTAATGTTCTGGAGATAAATTGATTTATTTATGATTTACAAAAATAATGAAAGTTACAGTATTTGTAATAATATATATTTGAAAACGTTTAAAATTTCTCGAATATTTCATTACGGTACGGGAAGTTCCAGCAATTTGCCTTAAGGCATGATGCCATACACTACTAGTTTTTAAATAATTTGAAAATTAACCATGCAGAATGTAGTCCAGAGTAGTATTGATCATTATATTTTATTATTTATATATTTTTATTTTTTCTTATTTTTATCACAACTAACTAGGTGTTCAATTTTCCGAAAAATTATTTTTATTTAAAATCCTAATGATTTTTATATTTTTTACTGACTTTGCTACTGCTTGACATGAGGTTGTCCGAGAAAGGTGTTTGAATCCGAAACTTTGCATTTGAAAGACCAAAGCTCTTACGACTATGCCACAAACTAGTCCAAAGATTTTTATAATAAAAATTATTCTTGTAATAAATTCTGATTTATATATATACTAGCTGTCCCGGCTAACTGATGACAAATTATTCGATTT
>NW_020539727.1:21500801-21519976 GCF_003426905.1 Ctenocephalides felis
TCTTAATATATATAAATTTAGTGTCACAGTTAACGTCCGCGATGGACGCCTAAAATACTGAACCGATTTTAAATTTTATTGGCTCATCTTGTGCATATATATCCAACTTAGGTTATAGGCTATATTTAAAATTTTCGTTCATAGTTGAGATATAAAATTTTTAGAAATTTCAATGAATTTTGACATTTATGAAAAAAAAACAACGTGAAATAGCAGTTGCTAATATTTTTGATTTAAGATTCAGATTGGATTTGCTTACTATGCTAGTTCGGATTATATATATATATATATATATAATATATATATATATATATAGAAATGTAAATAATATCTATTTAAATGAAATAGTCCAGAAATTCAATCCAGTTTCTATTAAATCGTAAATTAAATTTGAACTTAATCGTTTAAACCAGAGTGATAATAAATCACATACAAAATCTCTCGGATCAAATCAAATCTCTAACTTATACCGAAAATAACTCAAACTTAGAGAAAATTGGGGAAATTGGGCACACTAAAAATATTTAAATAGCAACAGTAGTATTTAAAGTGAAATTTGTTAATATTTAATATAAAATTAATATTTACTAAAAATATTTTAATATTTGGTAAAAATAATTAAATAATATCAGTACATATTTCAAGTGAAATTTGTTAATATTTATTATTTTATTTATTTATTTTTTTGTTTTTTTTTTCAGGATGTTCTCACCATTGTCTTCCATAAAACGTTTCGGTCACGTACTTTGGTGTCATCATTCGGTCAGAGGTGTCATGTCAGAATTATGATAAACACATCCTATAAAAAAAAACTTAGAGAAAAAAGTCAGATAAATTTCTATAAAGGATAATATGGCACTCGGTAAGTAATAGTTTATAAATTTATCACTTGACAATATATGTACCTGCTTCAGTAAATAATTTATAACTTCAATTTTGTTGCAAAATTTATAAGTTTTATATTTTTTATATTTTGTACACTATATTAGATATAATATATTAAAAATTCAGTTTTCTAGAATTAAAACAATTTTAAAAAACGGACCTTAAAATATAATGTTGCTTATATAACTTCATCACTAGTAAAAATATGTACCTGCTTCAGTAAATAATTTATAACTTTAATTTTGTTGCAAAATTTGCAAGTTTTATATTTTTTATATTCTGAACACTATATTAGGTATAATAAATAAAAAATTCAGTTTTCTAGAATTAATACATTTTAAGAAACCAGACCTTAAAATATAATATTGCTTATATAAATTTATCCCTAGGGAAAATATGTACCTGCTTCAGTAAATAATTTATAACTTTAATTTTGTTGCAAAATTTAAAGTTTTATATTTTTTATATTTTGTACACTATATTAGGTATAATATATAAAAATTTATTTTCTAGAATTAATACTTTTTAAGAAAACCAGACCTTAAAATATAATATTGCTCATATAAATTTATCACCAGTAAAAATATGTACCTGCTTCAGTAAATAATTTATAACTTTAATTTTGTTGCAAAATTTACAAGTTTTATATTTGTTATATTTTGTACACTATATTAGGTATAATATATTAAAAATTCATTTTTCTATAATTATTACTTTTTTAAGAAAACCAGACATTAAAATTTAATATGACTTATATGAATTTATCACTAGGGAAAATATTTACCTGCTTCGGTAAATGATTAATAACTTTAATTTTCTTGTAAAATTTACAAGTTTTATTTTTTTATATTTTGTTAATTGACTTGTATCTCAACATTGCATTTATTTATTATATCTCTTGTAACTCTTTAATGAAAATCCTGAACATAGATGGAATATTCGACAAATTTGTACAAAATTAAATTGCTCATAATTTTAATTTTTAATTGATTGTTAAAACAGTTATTACTGAAATTTTAGTAGACTCGTTGCGTTTTTGCATTTCTTTTGTATAAATGTTGTAACTTTAATAAATAATTGATTTAATATAAATATGATATACAGCAAATTTGTTCTAAATTGAATAATCTACAATATTTTCTAACATCATACAACCCTACAGCAATTTAGTATACTTTAAAAATGCAATTGAAAATAGACTATCTAAGTGCAATCAGCAATTAGGTCAATCTTATGGGTGCATTTATTAGTTAGTAACGGGGTTGTAACTTTTAAACCAAAAGTCTGTTACACACAAAATATGTGACTAATTTGTACAAAATTAAATTATGTACAATTTTGTCTAACACTATAACGACCTACAGCAACTCGATATACCCCCAAAAAACGCACTCAAAACTCCCAAACAAATACAAACCGTACTACAAAGTTTGCTCAATTTGAACCATCCACAACCTTTTTATCTTAACCAATATAATTTTTATATTTATTATGAATCTCAGAATTTATAAAAATGTTTTTAACCCCTGTCCAAGATACACTATGCCCATAAAAGTGTACTATTAGTAGACAGAGCGATTTCCGTCAAGATAGATCATCGTAGAAGATTACAATGTTTTGGAACGTGACAGGAATTTTGTGTCCTGATTCTGTTGTTATCCTGTTGTACCCTTAGGATATACATGAATAAATAAAATACACCTCTTGGTTGTTAATTTAAATGTATAAAATTGTAAAATAATAAAAATAATAATAGAAATATGAATACAATGATCGGGAAAACATTATTAGTCGGCCGGTTATTCAAGTTGGTTATCTTGATCTTTAGTTGTAAGTTTTTTTAATTTTGTGTGAATATTTAAAGTATAGTATACCGGTTTATTGTAGGGGTTTATATTATAATTCCTTGTTTAGTTCCTAATTAATACTTTTCTTAAACAAAACAAGACATTAAAATAATACAGTCCAAAAATTACTCATTCCCTTCACGTTTAAATACCCATTAAATCGCCCATAAAATATTTTATTATTATAAACAATAAATAAAAACAAATTTAACACTTCAAAATACATTTGTAATTGTTTACATGAAGCACGTGTCAAATAATTATTTTATTAGCCACAATAAAATTATTTATTACCGAAATCAAAATTTTGTCTTTATAAAATTAGGTTCTCATTTTTTTTTTAACAGCGATTTGACAAAGACACAAAGTTTTTTTTAGATAAGATAAAAATTCTAAAGGCACGTGTCCTGTGTGTTATCCTGTTTTTATCTTTCATCAGGACAAACAAATATTTTCTTTGCTGCCAAGTATTTTTTTATTCTGTTTGAAGTGTTTTCTGAGTAAATATTAACATTAGTTAAAAAATAAAATTTGTAATAATCAATATAATTGGTAAACTGAATTTTCAATATGTATCTGAAAAATTAATTATTTTAAAACTTAGAAATTTTATTAAAAAATTAAAGTTATAAATTATTTACTGAAGCAGGTACATACTAGTGATAAATTTATATAAGCAATATTATATTTTAAGCTCTGTTATTTTTAAAAAGTATTAATTCAAGAAAATGAATTTTTAATATATTATACCTAATATAGTGTACAAATATGAAAAATATAAAACTTATAAATTTTGCACCAAAATCAAAGTAATAAATTATTTACCGAAACAGGTACATATTTTCCCTAGTGATAAAATTTATATGAGCAATATAATATTTTAAGCTCTGGTTTTTTTTAAAAAGTATTAATTCTAGAAATATGAACTTTTAATATATTATACCTAATATAGTGTACTAATATGAAAAATATAAAACTTATAAATTTTGTAAACAAAATGAAAGTAATAAATTATTTACCGAAGCAGGTACATATTTTTCTAGTGACTAATTTATATAAGCAATATTATATTTTAAGGTCTGATCTTTTTTAAAAAGTATTAATTCTAGAAAAATGAATTTTTAATATATTATACCTGATATAGTGTACAAAATATAAAAATATAAAACTTATAAATTTTGCAACAAAATTAAAGTTATAAATTATTTACCGAAGCAGGTACATATTTTCCCTAGTGATAAATTTATATAAGCAATATTATATTTTAAGGTCTGGTTTTCTTAAAAAGTATTAATTATAGAAAAATGAATTTTTAATATATTATACCTAATATAGTGTACAAAATATAAAAAATATAAACTTGTAAATTTTTACCACATTTTCCTTTTTTTGCAGATAACCCAAGTTACTTTTCGTCCTTTGGTCTGCCAAGGATGTCCTTGTTCAGACGCAAAAGAAAGGACTCTACTTCCAGCGAATCTTCAGCTGCACCTTCAACTCCTGGATATAATAAAACTAATGCATCTACTGGTAAAATCCTTGAAAAAATATAAATATTTTCACAAATTAATGATAGAATAGAGATAGACCATTAAAAAAAAATTTTTTTTTTTATTTTCCATAAAACATTTTTGTAATTTTGTGCAAATTATTAGGCAACTATTTTTGTTTTTTAATTGAATTCGAAATGAAATGGCGATTGTTAATGTCCTGAAGATAAATTGATTTATGATTTACATTTGATTTGCTCAGATATAACAAGATAGCAAAGATAATGAAAGTTACAGTATTTGTAATAATATGTTTAAAATTTCTCGAATATTTTATTACGGTACGGGAAGTTCCAGCAATTTGCCTTAAGGCACGATGCCATACACCACTAGTTTAATTAACCAATTGACATCATCAAATAACTGGCAAAAATTAATCAATAATTATTAATGAATTACAATATAATAATATAATATTATAATAATTGACAACTAATAATTAATAACTATTAGTATAATCGATAATTTTGTATATTGTTTGTTGTACAACTTTGCTTCCGCCGTTTTTACAATACGTGTTCTTTACAATAATGGCGGCAGCAAAGTTGTACATCTAATATATTCCGATCAAATTTTAGGGTAAACCGAGTTGTTGTAGGACTAAATGATGTTAGACAATATTGTCAGTGATTTAATTTTAAACAAATTTGCCGAAGACATCGTTTATTTTAAATAAACGGTTTAGAATTTACAAGCGATAAAATAAAAATATGCATTTGATATACTAAAACTTAAAGTTTGTTAGGAAACTAGAGTACTTTATACTCAAATTTTTTCGCTCAATTGCAATTTTAAAGTATACCGAGTTGCTTTAGAGTGTGACTATCTTAGACAGTATTTTAGATAATTTAATTTTGTACAAATTTGCCGAATATTTGATCAAAATCAGACTTATCGTTTGAAAGTTACAAGACATTGTATAAATCAATTTACAGTCTGATGGGTGTAATGATGTGTCAAAACGTTTCGCGTCAAATATATCGTGTGGGGTATTATTTGAAAGGTCTCGATGGAATATATTCAAATCTGTAATTGACTGACATGATGAAACAATAGGGTTAGTAGGATATCACGGTAGTAGGATATCACGGGCATTTATTTTTTACCTCATTTTTCAAACATTTATCTATTTTTTTTTAAATTGAATTCGAAATGAAATGAAATGACGATGGTTAATGTTCTGGAGATAAATTGATTTATGATTTATGATTTACATTTAATTTGCTCAGATATAACAATAAGATAGCAAACATAATGACAGTTACAGTATTTGTAATAATATATTTGAATACGTTTGAAATTTCTCGAATATTTCATTACGGTGCGGGAAGTTTTAGCAATTTGCCTTTTGGCACGATGCCATACACTACTAGTTACATTTTTGTTTTTATTCCGCAGAGTATCTCTACGATTCCCACTACCAACCACCAACTTTCTATTCGAGTTCTTCAAGACGACAAAGGGCCCCTTTGGCTCGTTCAGCCCTGGCCCTTTTGACAGGTGGTGAACCCAGGCCAGAAGATAGAGAGCCTGATTCCAGCCTTTGGCCAAATAGCGATCAGGAAAGCAGTGATGGTCGTAGAAGGGCCGGATCTCTCCCTGGACGAAACCGAGGACGCCGACATTCCATCAGTAAGTAGAACAAAACTCATCATAGTTGATGTTATTTACACCGACTTCAGTAAAGCTTTTGACAAAATTGATCATAACTAAATTCTTCTTACTAAATTATCTAAGATTGGTCTTAATTCTTCACTTATTTATTTTTTCAAGAGTTATCTTCATAATCGTAAACAGTTTGTCTATCTTAATGGATTCTTGAGTAACATTGAAAATATCAGTTCTGGTGTTCCTCAGGGATCCATTCTTGGTTCACTGCTATTTATTATTTTTATTAATGACATATCTGATATTATTAGCTGTCCACATTTATTATTTGCAGATGATCTCTAACTATATCTTAAAATAAATTCTATTATTACAATCTCAACTTGACTCTTTCCACTCTTGGTGTGTCTTTAACAAATTGCATTTAAATATATCAAAGTGCAAGATTCTTAGTTTTTCACATAAGCGCGTAAGAATAAGATAGATGTAATAAAATGTAGGATTTAGGAGTTTTATTTGATTCTGGATCATATAACTGATATTTGTAATAGAGCACATAAATCTTTAGGTTTGATACTAAGAAATTGTAAACAATTCAATTCTAACAATGCACTTCTTTGCATGTACTATTCTATTGTAGGTTCAAAATTAGAATATGGTTCCATTATTTGGTATCCTCATCAAATCAACAACTCTGATGCGATAGAGAAGGTTCAGCGAAAATTTCTGAAATATCTTTATTATAAAACATATAAAATTTACCCTGAACGTGGTTTTGAGGGAATGCAATACCGATGGAAAATTTCAATACTGGTATTTCTGTATTTTTTCATTTTAAAACCAGAATACCGGTAAATTACCGGACATTTTTATTATCTTAAACAAACGTAAACAAAATTGAAAGTTACTAGTACAAATATAAAAAATGTATATACAACTACAACTATATTCAACTAGACAATAAAATAAAACAATAAGTTTATTTTTTTAAATAATAATTTAACAAAATTATATCCAATTTAATTCATTCGTTATCAGTATCGAGTATGTTGAGTACTTTTCACCAAAAACAAACTTATGAGTAAGAAAGACCAAAAACTCGTAAAAGGTCATATTACATTATTATAATAAACTGTATTGTCTGTATCCAATGTGTTAAATTAGCATAATTTCCAATATTTAAAAAAAATAATTTTCTACACTAATTTAAGATCGGATTCTTTGTCGAGATAAATAATAAGTTACTATAATTGTTGAGTATTGCTATTTAAAACAATGTGATGCTTCTATAGTATTTTCAAACTTCGAAACGTTTTCGAAAAATAATATTTTATAATTTTAATGAGAAGCAAAAATATTTAGTAATTATCACTATTACTATGTATAAAGTTAGAAAAAATTAAAGCTTCCGCAGGGGTAATTTGTATGATATAAAATATTTTGGCGCAAATGTCACTTAAAAAACCGTTACATTTTTACAAAAGATGAAACATCATAATCTATCAGTCCAGTTCGATTTATTGTAACACGATATGAAGCCCTTTGGAAAGCAATAAATATTCAGTTTAATGACGAGTTGAGATAATATTTGACATTTGTTTATCTTCTAGAATCACTTGAAGATATAGCTGTTTATGCGATTATGGAACTTAAAGATAAATTTGTTCCGAGAAATTTAAACTTTAGTGTATTATGTATCAAATAGCGCTTTTGTAAAAAATACCGATAAAAGCAGTATTTTTGGAATAAATACCGGTAAAATTACCGCCGAAAAATTGAGCGGTTTACCGGTAATTTGGTATACCTTACTAAAAGAATTTGGTATTCCTTCCCTTGCCTCACGTCGATTTATCTGTACTATTATGTTCTTATTTAAACTTTGCAATAATTTTATAGACTGTCCTCTTATTCTTAACCAACTATCATTTAATGTTCACAATTATTTTTCAATTATTCTACTCCTAAATCTAATTCTCTTTTAAATTCGCCTATTTTTACTTATGTCCTCTAACTTTAACTTAATTAATAATGAAATAGATATTCACAACACTTCACCTAATCAAATAATCTCCATCTGCACAAGTTAACATTTTTATTTTCTTTTTAAATATCCCATTATTTTATCTTATTCTGTTTATAAATAATATTGCTACATTCTGCATTATATGTAACTTTATGTTAAGCATTTTATATTAATAACTATAAATATTGTAATTTTGTATATATTTCAATTATTATTCATTATGTAAAATAATTGTATTTTTGAAGTCTCTTGGAAGAAATCTGTGGGCTATATATTTAAAATAAATAAATAAATAAAATAAATAGTTTCTCGATCCCAACTTTAATAACATAAAACAACTTTTTTTTAGGTTCTTTTTCCAAAAATCGAACAACCAGCACTTCGTCTTCAGATTATTTGGTAACTTCAGTGCCGGATGGGGCCCCAAAAAAATCGGCTCCTAGGGTACCAAGAAGCCAGTTGGCCAGGATGATCCAAGACTCAAAGACCACTATTGAAGACCTGCCTTTTCGACAAAGACTTAAGGCAGTGATGGCCAATCATGACCCTAATGGAATTGTGATGAGCAGACCTGATGTTGTACCGAGGGACAGTTTTCGATATCGCCGACCTAGAGGTTAGTAAAAAATATAAAAATTATATATATATATATATATATATATATACATTTTTTTAGTACTTAAATTAATTTTGTTAGTACAACGACTAGTACTATTTTTACCAAAACAAAAACCCCTTTCAATATCGAACGACTCAGAAATCTCGTCTATCAAATAATTGTCTAGATTGTAATTTAATTTACATAGGAGAAACAAGCCAGAACTTGATGAAACGTTTACAACAATATAAAAACGATTCAAAAAATCCGAGACAATTTAAAACTATGATTGCGGAGCATATTTATACTTTAAAACACAATATATATATATATATATATATATATATATATATATATCTTTGCAAATGCTTTTGTCGCTCAAAAAAATTGTGTTACCCACACCCTGAGGATGATATCTCAGCTATTTGTAGTCCGATTTCTAAAATTCCAAAACTGATTAATATGCCTATAAGTCATATCTTGCGATGTCTAATATTATATTAAAATCGGTTAAGCAGTTTTTATATAATTCACCAGAATTTAAACGAACTTTGTTAATATACTGCCAAAGTGTACAGTAACAATTTTTATTGGCTGTCTAATAACTCAGGAATTTGTGGTCCGATTTTAAGAATTTATAAACTATTTATTAACTAAAGATACTATCTTGTGATGTTCAATTTTATATTAAGATCGGTTAAGCAGTTTTTATTTAATTCACCAGAATTTAAATGAACTTTGTCAGTATACTGCCAAAGTGTACATAAACAATTTTTATTGGCTGTCTAATAACTCAGGAATTTTTTGGTCCGATTTTTAAAAATATAAAAACTATTTATTACCTAAAGGTAGTTTCTTGTGATTTTTAATTTTATATTAAGATCAGTCAAGCAGTTTTTGTATAATTCACCTGAATTTAAATGAACTTTGTTCATATACTGCCAAAGTGTACAATAACAATTTCCATTGGCTGTCTAATAACTCAGGAATTTGTGGTCCGATTTTAAAAATTTAAAAACTATTTATTAACTAGAGGTAGTATCTTTAGATGACTAAAATTGTAATAAAATCGGTTAAGCAGTTTTTATATAATTCACCAGAATTTGAATGAACTTTGTTAGTATACTGCCAAAGTGTACAATAATAATTTTTATTGGCTGTCTAATAACTCAGAATTTTGTGATCCGATTTAAAAAATTTAAAAACTATTTATTATCTAGAGGTAGTATCTTGTGATGTTCAATTTTATATTAAGATCGGTTAAGCAGTTTTTATATAATTCACCTGAATTTAAATGAACTCTGTTAGTATACTGCCAAAGTGTACAATAACAATTTTTATTGGCTGTCTAATAACTCAAAATTTGGTCCGATTTTAAAAATTCCATAACTATTTATTAGCTAAAGGTAGTATCTTGTGATTTTAATTTTATATTAAGATCAGTCAAGCCGTTTTTTCACAATTCACAAAGATGTTGAAGAACTTCAATGTAGTAATTCCAGGGTGTCTCATAGATATTTTAATTTGCAGTATAATAATTCAGAAGTTTCTCATCCGATTTCAAAAATTTAAAAACTATTCATTAGCTAAAGTAGTATCTTGTGATGTTTAATTTTATATTAAGATCAGTCAAGCAGTTTCCTCACAATTCACAAAAATGCTGAAGAACTTCATTAAAGTAATTCCAGGGTGTCCCATAGATATTTTAATTTGTAGTATGATAACTCAAAAGTTTCTGATGCGATTTTAAAAATGTAATAACTATTTATTAGCTAAAGGTAGTATCTTGTGATGCTTAATTACAGCACGTTACTGCAAATATTTTTGTTTAAAAAAATTATTGAAAAACATATTTTGAATCGAATCCTAAGGTCTACTAGACATCGCATAATAGAATAATGTTATAAGTGCATTTTTGTGATTTTTTTATATTTTTTCGTAATTTTGCGTAGAAAGATATACATTTTTGCATTTATTATTTTTATACATACTTTAAAGAATATCATACTAAAATTACAATACGTTACTGCGAATATTTTTGTTGAAAAAAAATGGTTGGAAAACATATTTTGAATCGAATCCTAAGGTCTACCAGACATCGCATAATAGAGAAATGTTATAAGTGCATTTTTGTGATTTTTCATATTTTCTCGTAATTTTTGCATAAAAAGGTACTAATTTTTGTATTTATTATTTTTTTATATACTTTAAAGAATAGCATATAAAAATTACAGCACTTTTGTACTAATGTTGCGGACAGGAAAAATTATCAAATTTGACTTATGCACCATGTATGGAGATTTTATTACAAATATTTTAGTTGCACATAATATTATAAAACAAAACCTAACTTAAATTCTTGATATTTAAATCGGTAGGTTTTGTAAACTAATTTATATATTATAAATTTACTTTATATAATCTAATTCTATTTCTAAACGATTTATTCAACAATTTCCTGAGGCAATGATCTCAAAATTCTCTCAAGACAGGATGCAAATACTTATACGAAGCAATTGCCAATTTATCAAATAATTCTTTCTAAATTGGACTTATGGGAATATTTTTGCCAAAACCAGGTCGACATTATTATATAAAGTAAATTCAATTTATTTGATTTAATTAAAAACAATAAGGTAATTGAATTATAACCTACATAGATGGAAAAACCGAAGATTTAAGATATTACTTTCAGTACACTTCTGGTTAAAAGTATGATATTTTTTGAAAATTTTTTGATAGCACCTAATAATGAATTTTATCTACATTATATTAGTTTAATACGAAAAAGTTCTATTTTGATTTAAAAAAAGTAATATTAGTAAAACCAAAAAAGTGCACTATTAATTGCACTATTATTAAAAAAGGCAACTATTTTTTTTTTGAAATTGAATTCGAAATGAAATGACGATTGTTAATGTTCTGGAGATAAATTGATTTATGATTTTCATCTGATTTGCTCAGATACAACAAAAGATAGCAAAAATAATGGAGGTTACAGTATTTGTAATAATATATTTGAAAACGTTTAAAATTTCTCGAATATTTCATTACGGTACGGAAAGTTCCAGCAATTTGCCTTAAGGCACGATGCCATCCACCACTAGTTTTCGTTTTTTTAATTTTTCATATATTTATCACTATTTATCCTGATCCACCTTTTACAAATAGATAAATCTATTTTCGATCGTTTTTTCTAAATCTCCTCCTCGTCAATTTGAAGTGACATGTGACAAAATGCAGTCAGAGTCACTCATGATAATATTTATTTAGGACGAAATAATCACATTAAATTATTATTGTTGTTTTTGCGATTTTGGAACCACTCCAGAGGTTCTCAAACATAGAGAAAACACTTTTGTAAATTTATATTTAACACGAGGTAAAAAAAAATGAAAAGGAAAAAAGTACTAAAAGCAATTGTTTTGTCAGCACAAGCGAATAATTCAAATCGGATGTTTAGTTCTCTCAAAAACTGCATTTTTTTCACATTTAGCTCCGTATCTCCCAAACGACGGGATCTGTCTTTGCCAAAAACTAATCATCATTTTTCCCCATTATTACAAATTGAATGTTTTATGAATTATTTTAATCGGATGCTCGTTTCTCTCAAAAATTTGATTTCTATTTTTCGATATGTAGATACAATTTTTCGTCCACGTTTTCGGGCGCACGGATCAACCGATTTGAATGGTTTAAAAAACATTCGATTCCTATTGATAGGGAGATGTGCTGATTAGTTTTTGGTAAAGGCAGGTCCAACCGTTACGGAGATACGGAGCAAAGAGTGCAGAAAATACAAATCGAGTTTTTGAGAGATAGGAGTATCGGATTTGAATGATCTAAAAAACATTCAATTTGTAATGATTGAGAGAAGAACCCTACTGACGAGCAAATTAAAATATTAGGAGAAAGGACTCTACTGACGAGCAGAATTTTGCTTAAAACGTTTTGATAGAAAAAGGGACTCTACTGATATGCAAATAAAAATATTGTAAGAAAAAGAAACTCTAATGACAAGAATGATGAAAGTATTAGAAAAAAGGGACTCTACTGACGAGCGAATGAAATATTTGGAAAAAAAAACTACTGACGAGCAAATTAAAATGTTGGGACAAACGGACTCTACTGACGAGCAAATGAAAATACAAAAAGGAAAAAAGGACTCTACTGACGAGTAAATGAAAATATTGTAAGAAAAAGAAACTCTACTGACAGGCATAATGAAAATACAAAGAGAAAAGGGGACTCTACTGACGAGCAAATAAAATACGAAGAGAAAAAAGGGGGCTCTACTGACAAGCATAATGAAATATTAGAAAAAAGGACTCTACTGACGAGCAAATAAAAATACAAAGAGGAAAGAGGGACCCTACTGACGAGCAAATAAAATACAAAGAGGAAAAAGGGACTCTACTGACGAGCAAATGAAAATGTTAGGAAAAAGGGACTCTACTAACGAGAAAATGAAAATATTAGGCAAACGGGACTCTACTGACGAGCAACCTGAAGATTTGTAAAATGACAAAGGAGTTGAAGAAACTTTAACAGAAAATAAACTCTACTGACTAACAAATGAAATTTCGACCCGGAAAAATTTGGCAAAGGCAGGCCCAGTCATTTCGAAGATACAGAGCTAAAAAACTTTCTTCTTGTATTGACAAAACAATTGCTTTTGAGGATAAAAAATTAATACATCTTTTTTTATTTTCCATAAAATATTTTTGTAATTTTGGATTAAAAATTCAAAAAATTACCCAGGCTAAGCACAGTCTAAGCGTCACTCTGGTACAAATGTTTACCCAAGTGAGTTTAGACTGTTTACGTACTCGAGCACTTTTCCAATTTTGTGAGAAAAAAAACTATTGAAAAATGTGAAAATGCCGCCAAGCTAAGCACAGTACAAGTGAAAATGTCGCACAGAATTATTTGCAAATGCGTTTAGACTGTGACTATACGGGAGCACATTTTCAATTTTGTGCAAATTAGGCAACTATTTTTTTTTTTGAAATTGAATTCGAAATGAAATGACGATTGTTAATGTTGTGGAGATGAATTGATTTATGATTTACAATTTGATTTGCTCAGATATAACAAGATAGCAAAAATAATGAAAGTTACAGTACAGTAGAACTCCAATTATCCGAACTCCGACTATCCGAATCGCCGATTATCCGAATCACTTTCAGAAAAAAAAATGTCCAAAAAAGTCTAAGGTTGAAAACCGCAAAACAGCTTACATTGACGGAGATGTTTACAAAACAATGATTTTTATTTCTAAACTTGTACATAAGTACATTTTATTTATATTTAAAACATGTGAAAATGTCATGTTTCTTTCATTTAATTCAATAAAAAAATAGTGCAATATCAAAACGTAAGTTTATTTCTCTCCAATAGCAATTTTTTTAAAAAAAAAACTCCGATTATCCAAATATTTGATTATCCGAATGGGTCCCGGTCCCCATTAATTCGGATAATTGGGGTTCTACTGTATTTGTAATAATATATTGGTAAACGTTTAAATTTCTCGAATATTTCATTACGGTACGGGAAGTTCCAGCAATTTGCCTTAAGGCACGATGCCATACCAATAGTTTTAAATTAATTTATTTGTTTCCCATAGAACCCAACCAAACTATATATTCATATATATATGTCTAAAATTAAATATGATTTAAAAATTCCGTCCGCGGCCGTTTTATTAATATTGTGCCTTCCGTTTCGTCCGTCCAATCCGTCGGTCGTTTCCGTTCCTTTCCGTCCGTTCGACCATTTCCTTTATTTAATTCTTAATTCGTCACGTAGGAGACGCCACGAACCGTATCCGGCCAGAACAGAACCGAATAAAAAAGGCCATAGAAGCCTTAAATGGCCGGTTACTTACTTTTGCCTTTAAGAGCACCAGGAAATGGTAATCGATGGTAAAGGTAACGGTAAAGATTGAAAAAAAAACTAGTGGTGTATGGCATAGTGCCCCAAGGTAAATTGCTGGAACTTCCCGTACTGTAATGAAATATTCGAGAAATTTTCAAACGTTTTCGAATATATTAATACAAATACTGTAACTTTCATTATTTTTGCTATCTTGTTATATCTGAGCAAATCAAATGTAAATCATAAATCTTAATTTATCTCCAGAACATTAACAATCGTCATTTCATTTCGAATTCAATTTAAAAAAAAATAGTTGCATATTTTGCACAAAATTGAAAAAATGCTCCCGTATAGTCACAGTCTAAACGCATTTGCAAATAATTCTGTGCGACATTTTTACATATACTGTGCTTAGCTTGGCGGCTTTTCACATTTTTCAATAGTTTTCTCACAAAATTGGAAAAGTGCTTCAGTACATAAACAGTCTAAACGCACTCGGGTAAACATTTGTACCAGAGTGGTGCTTAGACTGTGCTTAGCCTGGGTAATTTTTTGAATTTTTAAAAATCCAAAATTACAAAAATATTTTATGGAAAATGAAAAAAAAAGTAATAATTTTTTATCCTCAAAAGCAATTGTTTTGTCAATACAAGCAGAAAGTTTTTTGAATCATTCAAATCGGACGCTTAGTTCACCCAAACTGCCATTTTTTGCACATTTAGCTCTGTATCTTTGAAATGGCCGGACCTGCCTCTGCCAAAAATTAATCACTTCTTCTCCCAATCATTACAAATTGAATGTTTTTTAGATTAATCAAATCCGATACCCCGTTCTCTTAAAAACTCTATTTGTATTTTCTGCACTCTTTGCTTCGTATCTCCGTAACGGCTGGACCTGCCTTTGCCAAAAACTAGTCAGCACATCTCCCTATCAATAGGGATCGAATGTTTTTTAAACTATTCAAAACGGTTGATCCGTGCGCTTGAAAACGTGGACGAAAATTTGTATCCGCACACACACATACATCCATTTTTTCTAAGGTAAGCCAAAATGTTCAGAAACCTCTGAAACGTAAAGATATATAAAAATTTTCATTTTCAATTTTTTTGCGATTACCATAACTTGCCCTACGGGAAGTTAAAAAGCTAAACTCAATGAATTTTAGGAGGATAATATAAATTCAATTAAGAGTGGACCCAGAACAGAGCCTTGAGGAACTCCAAGCTTTAAATTTAATCTGTTTTATAGTACTAAAAATTGGATAGTACTTAATAGAAAGAAAACAATTTTCATTACATTTATTATTAAGTACAGTTAAAATAAAGTATGTTTCGGAAAGTTTAGGCAATAAATAATAATACATAACAATACTAATTATAAAAAAAGAGTGCGCGTAAGGTTTACACACGATTAAAGTAAAACTTATTTGCTACTGTACAATTTTATGATTATATGATGGTAACATTCGTGATGCACACATTTATTAGTGCCAACCATTATACAAATTTATGTAATTATAAATTATACATTATATATTTATAATAGCATCAAAACTATGTATGATATTTAAAAATAATAATGTAATTAAAGTCATACTTCAAATATGACATGAACGGTTTGTCATTGTAATTAGCATGTAGAAACGAACCTTTATTAGAGAAATGAAGTAATTGCTGCTCACCCAATGAATTATGTTAAAAAATGCCTAAAAAAAAGAACTTCATGTAATTAAAATTACCATACATTCATTGACAGCCTGTATTTTTTTTTACTTTTTCGCTGGCGATATAATCTCATTATTTGAACAGCTGTAATATCTGTCTTGCCTAAAAAATATTTTCCATTTTAATAACTTCAAAGATTTATAGAAACTACGAAAAAAATAATCAATAAACTTGCGTTTAGTACACGGCACAAATGTTTAATTTGTTTTATTATTTTCAAGGAACAGGGTAAAATATTCTTCTGAGATTCGGGCATTTTTTCATTAAATATATATATATATATATATATATATATATATATATATATAAATATATACACAAATATCCTTTATTACTCCGCTCCTGTTATCATCGTCCCTTCCAAAGTGCATCTTAAGCATTCCGTCTTGGTTCCAAATCCATCCGCCAATCAGCAAACGCGGAACGCGTTCCATCTCTTTCCCTCTTCACTTTTTCCACCAATAACATTCTCAGGAACAAGCGTCGTTAGTCTTATTATCGTAGTTTGAGCTCCGGCTGTTTCCATCAAATTGAATTAGTGACAAGTTGCCTTTCTTTGTGTGAAAGACGCTTAGTAAGAGTGCACCAGGAATAAATGTTATTGATTTTAATTAATTAATAATAAATATAATAATTAATAATTTGTGGGTTTTTTGGTGGTTTTAGTTTGTGGTATGTTTGAGGATTTTTTTGGAAATTTTGAATTGTGGTTTTTGCTGATGTGAGAGGGATTTTTTGACGGTTTTTTGAGTAAGTACACAAGTAAATTTATTAAAAAAATTTAAAATTGATAAAAAAATTGTTGATAAATTATTTACTTTTTTTTTAAATAATATACGTAAATAACACACATGATTTTAAATTTATTTTAGGGCTCAAAAAATAGACAATTTTTACTAACAAAATTAATATTTATTATATTTGCAAATTTATGCAAAACAACATTTTTTTTTTTAATTTCAATAATTATTACAACTGTTGAATAATTAACATCTAGCAATATTGACAATTAATAACATAAATTTAAATAAATAAGAGTGCAAAGGATAGAATTTACATGAAAATAATATCCCTAATATGAATGCAATAAAATATAAAGATTTTTTGTTTAATTTGCAATGTCTATTTTTCATTTACCAAAACATTTTTTTCACCCACTCATTTTAATTTTTTTTTTTTTTTTGAGAAATTAATAGATCTCTTATAATTTTGATTTATTTTGATAGTACTATTTTATACTTCTCAATATTTAATTATTATATTTATTTATATTTAAAAAAAAAACGATTTTTTGTTTAACTTGCAATGAATATTTTTCATTTTGTAAAAAATATTTTTTACTCACTCATTTTTTCGATTTTTTTTTTTAAATAAATTAATAGATCTCATAATTTTGATTTATAATAATACCATTTAATACTTCTCAATATTTAATTATTATATTTATTTATGTTTAAAAAAATCGTTTTTCTGTTTAATTAGCAATGTATATTATTTCTTATTTAGTAAGATATTTTTTACCCACTTTTATTTTAATATTTTGTTTTTTTTTTTTAATAAATTAATAGATACGATCTCATAATTTTGGTTTAAAATTTTACTATTTCATACTTCTTAATATTTAATTTTTTTTTAATACTAACACTTATACTTTATTATTTTTTTAAAATGATACACGAAATTAGCACACATAATTTTAAATTTATTATAGGACTAAATATATTTAGTCCTATTTTTAATTAATTTTAATTTTTTTAACAAAATTAATATTTAATATATTTGCAAATTTATTATATTTATTTATGTTTAAAAAATCGATTTTTTGGTTAATTTGCAATGTCTATTTTTTATTTAGTAGGACATTTTTTTACCCACTCATTTTTTATAATTTTTTTTTTAATAAATATAATATTTAATAAAATTAATAGATATGATCTCATAATTTTAGTTTAAAATTTTACTATTTTATACTTTTAAATATTTAATTAATTTTTTAATACTTACACATTAATATAATTAATATAATAATAATATTTTTTAAATAGAAATATGAAAAATAAATAAAGAAAAATATTTATATAGTTACGTATGGACAAAGTGACTTTTAAAATTATTTTTAATAAATGCACGATTTATTCTATAATCTTAAAATAATTTTATTTTAATCTCTAATATGTCTATTTTAATAACAAATACTAAAATTGACAATTTTTTTTGACACAAATCGAAATAAAAAGATTTTGTCTAACGGTGTTCGAGAATAAAAAAAAAATGTAAAACAAATTATTTTGGGAAAAAATCTCCTGGCAAAACTATTTATTTTACAAACTTGTAATTTAGCATATACACTCCTAAATGTATCTATTATAATAACAAATATTAAAATTAATAATATTTTAACAAAATTCGAGATAAAAAATATTTTGTCCTACAGAACTTGCAATGAAAAGAAATTTTGTAAATGCAATTCATTACCTTTGCACTGCACTTACATTTTATATTTATAATATTAAAAAAATCTTTTATCGACCTCAGTGTATTTATAAAACCAACAATTTGTTTTTACAGACAGTCTGACCTCTATAAAGTACAATTGCTTTAACAAAAACCAAAAAAATAAAAAAATAAACGGTCAAAATTTATAATTAAAAATTCACTTCACGTTCTTTCTGGCGACGAATAATAAACAGAATAAATTTCTAACAGGTGTCTTGCACCAAGAAATCGTAAAAAACTAGTAAATGATATAAAATAGCAATTTTTTATATTTTTAAAAAATCCTTTAACATTTCCAAAATGTTTTCTGGGTGGTATTTTTTTCAAATTTTGCAACTTTTTAACCGAAACAATTAATTCAACCGAGAAGTGTCGTAACGATCTACATAATAATAAACAGAATAAATTTCTAACAGGTGTCTTGCACCAAGAAATCGTAAAAACTAGTAAATGATATGAAATAACTATTTTTATATTTTTAAAAAATTCTTTAAACATTTCCAAAATGTTTTCTGGGTGGTATTTTTTTTCAAATTTTGCAACTTTTTAACCGAAACAATTAATTCA
>NW_020539727.1:21520976-21581623 GCF_003426905.1 Ctenocephalides felis
GCACTTCAAACATCGTATATGTCATTGATTGTAATGATGTTCAAGCTGTTATGTTGGAGAAACTTCACAATTTCTCTCAAAAAGAATGCGCCAAACACGAACTTAATAGTTGAACAGAAAACACAAATAAAACCATGATCACCGAGCATGTCTCCAAATTTAACATTCTTTTAATTTCACCAATCCAAGAGTTATTCATCGTGAATCTAACATTTTACGCAGGAAGTTCGCTGAGAGTATTTTCATACAAATATTACCTTCTATTAACAAACGATTTGATTCGGCTTCTCTTTGCAATATTTACCGCGATGCTTCAAATAATTTTTTCAATATGCGCAATACATCCTAACATTTCTTTTATGTATTTACATATTCTTTTGTGTATGCATATATGTGTATATGTATTGTGTATACATATATTACATTTATTGTTTTGCGTTAATATACATATATAGGTTTATGTATAATTTTTTATGTAACTTTTATCGTTCATAAACTATTATCGTTTTTCTGTTAATATCTATACTTTTTCCTAATAATTTTCTCTTCATTCACATATTTTTGGGATTTTGATTATGGATGTGTCTTGCACATGTATAAATTTTTTACTATGTCCTACTGCGCATGATCGTTGAGAAAATCTTCGTAATATGGAACCACCAAAATTCTCTCTATCCCGTTCTCTACCAATGACGATACAGTTCCAGTATTTTCCGCAAACACGTTCGCACACATTTTACTCTCGTACACACTCGTAATACAACTTCCAAACTAACAACATGTTCGTTTGGAATAAGCTTTTTTATAATAAAATATATCATTCATTTTAATTTTACATTTTTTTTTTTTTTAAAAATTTCATAACTCGACGTTTCATCAATTTTTTATTTCACTTTTATTTATTTTTCGTGCAAATTTTGTGTTTTGTGTGTGTTTTCAAAGTTTATTTGTATGGTGAGTTCTTTACATTGTTTATTTTATGGTTGTTTTTCATATATACTTTTCATATACACTGTTTTACTTATTTTTGTCTGTTAATTATGTATTTTTTTTTTTTTTTTTTTTATATTGTTTTTAATTTGTAACCCTGAATTATTTAATTTTAGCACTGAAGATGGGTCAAATCCAGACCCGAAACGTATGTTCTCTATAAATAAAAACATTTTTCATTAAAACTGTTTTTTAATTACTGGATGGATGCCCAAGAAACAATTTTATTATATTATTTCACCATCTGAAGAAAAACCTCTCGCTTTATATATATATATATATACATATATCCATAAATAATTATTTATCTATCTCCATGTGTTCGTTCAAAGTCGGCACAATACACAAATGCCTTTATTGACACCACTACACTCACACAAACAGCACATGTTCACGTCTTGACAACACTAACACTCTAACGCAAAACCTATCTGCATCTCGTTCTTTTTACCCTCCTGGACCAATAGAAATCCTCGAATCGTATCCCGTCTCTTTTCTTCGCCACGCGCCTCGTGGATCAGAAATCTCGATGATGTTAGTCCTTTTCGAAACGTCAAAGTAGACGGATAATAGATGGATTGTATGTATGTATAAATATATAAAAATATATTTATATGTGTATAATTAATCGTGTAATGAATTTTAATTAATTTGCGAACAATGTCGGTGTAGATGTGTGTGGGTTTTGTTATTAATTAATTAGTGTTTTCAAGGATTTTTGAGTTTGAAGTTGCAAGTTTTTGTGAAGGACATTTTTTTGTTGGAATTATGTGAGTTATAATTATTTTTTTATATTAATATATTCCTACCAAAACTACTGCATATTTTCTCAAGTTTGTTTTTTAATTTGAAAGTACAATCTTTCCGGTTAATAAGAAAAATAATTTCATTCCTGAAAATATTTAGTAGTTTTTTTATATATATATTACTGTATTTATGTATATATATATAAATATATATATTACTGTTCTTTATATATATTACTGTATTTGAACTGCTTAGGGTATTTTTGACCTGACCTAAGAATTTATTTTTTTTGCTAATTATTTCTAAGTAATTTTAAAAAACACTCATATTTTGCTTATCTAATGAAATCACATATTTTTTATTATGATAATAAATTAATTTTAGAAAATTTAACTAAATTCTATGAAAAAATCAAATATGCAAATTTGTGATAAAAATTTACTTTACATTTAATTAATAGAAAAGTACTAGAAAATGTTCAAATAATCCTTGCTATTTTATTTGCTAATTATTTCTAAGTAATTTAAAAAAAACTTATGGTTCTGAAATATGGATATGTTATACCTTGAACCTTGTTTTAAATATCGAAATTATAAAACATGGCTAAAACCCCATAAGACAATTATTTTTCACAATTTCTCGTATAAAACGCCACTTTGTACAACTATTGGGGAAATGAATCAAAATAAATAAATTTTTACTGTATTTGATCTGTTTAGGGTATTTTTTGCGTTAGGGTTCTGAAATTTGGCTATGTTATACTTTAAACCTTGTTTGAAATTCGGAAATTATTAAACATGGCTAAAACCCCATAGGACAATTATTTATTACTATTTCTCGCATAAAACGCTACTTTGTGCAACTACTGGGAAATGAATCAAAGCAAATTAAATAAATTTTTACTGTATTTACTCTATTTACTCTATTTAGAGTATTTTTGGCCTTAGGATTTTGATATTTAGGTATGTTATACCTTGAACCATGTTTTAAATTTGGAAAATATTAGACGCTGCAAAATCCCCGTTAAAACGATTTTAGAGAAACCTAAACAAAATTGCGTCAAAAGTAAAAAGTAACAATGTATATTATTCGTTCTGAGAACAATTTGTATAGAACAATATTTGTATAGATTTTACCATTGTACCAATTAAGGTATTTTTGGTTTTAGGGTTCTGAAATTTAGGTATGTTTTACCTTAAACATTGGTTTTAATTTAAAAAATAATAAATACATATACTCTTATATAAATTTAAGAAAAACATTGACCTATAAACTTGTGTTTAATATAAGACGTACACCTAAAAAAATTTGTATTAAAAATCAGTGCTAAATTAAGAGTTCTTTATTTAAAGTATTTTTTGTACTAGGGTTCTGAAATTTGCGTATGTTATACCTCAAACCTTATTTTAAATTTAAAAAGTATTAAATACCTATACACATATAAATTTAAGAGAAAAATTGAACTACAAGTTTGTGTTTAGTACATGACGTATATCAAAAAAAAATTTGTATTAATACAGTGCTAAAATTTTAAGATTCTGTAATTAAGGTATTTTTTGTTTTAGGGTTCTGAAATTTAGATATGTTATACCTCAAACCTTATTTTAAATTTAAAAAATATTAAATATCTATACACATATAAATTTAAGAGAAAAATTGAACTACAAACTTGTGTGTAATATAAGACGTATATCAAAAGAAATTTTGTATTAATACAGTGCTAAAATTTTAGGGTTCTGTAATTAAGGTATTTTTTGTTTTAGGGTTCTGAAATTTAGATATGTTATACCTCAAACCTTATTTTAAATTTAAAAAATATTAAATATCTATACACATATAAATTTAAGAGAAAAATTGAACTACAAACTTGTGTGTAATATAAGACGTATATCAAAAGAAATTTTGTATTAATACAGTGCTAAAATTTTAGGGTTCTGTAATTAAGGTATTTTTTGTTTTAGGGTTCTGAAATGTAGGTATGTTTTACTTTAAACATTGGTTTAAATTTAAAAGATATTAAATACATATACTCTTATACAAATTTACAAAAATATGGAGCTACAAAGTTGGGTTTAGTACATGACGCATATCAAAAGAAATTTTGTACTTTTTTATATATAATATGCATTTATTCATTTAGCATTACTTAGATTTAACATTTTTTAAATAAATACAAATAATTATTTAGCCATACGTTTAGACACTATATATGTGTCATCATTCCAAAAAAAGTGACAAAAAATAAATAATTCTCTAGAAATTGTTTAGAAATACCTTATTATACCAATTTTATCACTATTTTTGACCGTGGTATTAAGGTACTGAGACGTTGAGTACTGGGACACCCTGCATCAAAACACGTTTAACAGTTTTATGCAAATTTTATAAGAAACTTCAAAAATCTTTAAGTTCATTCTACTAATTTTAAATCCATTAGCAAAAATCCTTTGATCTTTTCTCCATGTGCATCATAAAAGCGAGATGCATTTCTGATGCATTTAAAATAATTATGAGCGATGTGCCAAAAATAAATTTTGTTATGATGATACGGAACCGCCACAGATTTTGTAAACAGAACAGAACAGAATTCCTTTGGAAAAGTTTTCGAAATGATTTATTTTCGATTCTCTGTTGTTTATAATTTGTGGAGCAAATGGAGCGAGGCGCCTCGAATAATAAAATAATCAAATAATAATAGCCAGGAAAATATTATGTATATTAAAATACATTTGTTCTGATATTGAGTAAAAATTCAATTAATCCGACGTACGTTTCGAGTCTTGTTTTGTCCCATCTTCAGTAAAAATAATCAGTAAAATATTATATACGTTACGTCAAGTATATTATATTTTAATATATAGTAAAAATATCATATATATATATATATATATATATTTGTATGATTCTTTGTATATATATATATTATTTTTTGACAACTATATAATAATTTTATTTATTTTATTCGCCGATGTTAGTATATAATGTCGATAAGTAATTAAGTACTTCTCAGCATGTGCAATTTTCCTAATTTTTTGCAATTTCTCATAAGATTTCTATAAAAAAGTATAATTTTTTGTATTTATTATTTTTATGCATACATTAAACAATACCTTACTAAAATTAAAGCATTCTACTGAAATTGTTTCTGCCTAAATTTTATTTTTTAATAAAATATTGTTAATAAGAGATCTCTATCAATGCATTGCAAGTGCATTTTTGGTAATTGCTCATCAAATTTGTATAAAAAAGTATGATTTTTTTTGTATTTATTATTTTCATGCATACATTAAACAATACCTTACTAAAATTAAAGCATTCTACTGAAATTGTTTCTGCCTAAATTTTATTTTTTAATAAAATATTGTTAATAAGAGATCTCTATCAATGCATTGCAAGTGCATTTTTGGTAATTGCTCATCAAATTTGTATAAAAAAGTATGATTTTTTTTGTATTTATTATTTTCATGCATACATTAAAGAATTACTTAATGAAATTAAAGCATTCTACTGAAATTGTTTCTGCCTAAATTTTATTTTTCAACAAAATATTGTTAATAAGAATTCTATCAATGCATTGCAAGTGCATTTTTGGTAATTGCTCATCAAATTTGTATGAAAAAGTATAATTTTTTGTATTTATTATTTTTATGCATACATTAATTAATAACTTACTGAAATTAAAGCATTCTACTGAAATTGTTTCTGCCTAAAATTTGTTTTTCAAAAAAATATTGTTAATAAGAGATCTCTGTCAATGCATTGCAAGTGCATTTTTTGCAATTTCTCATTAGATTTGTATAAAAATATACAAATTTATATATTTAGTATTTTTATATGTACTTTAGAAAATAACATACTAAAATTACAAGATGTTACTGAAATTGTTTCAGTCTGAGAAATAATTTTGAAAAAATATTTTAAGTCTTAAATGCATTGTTCATCTTTTAGGGTAATTTTTCAGAAAAAAAAGTATAAAAATGTACAAATGTATACATTTATTATTATTTATATACTTTATAGAATGACATATCGAAATTATAACTAAAACTTTACTAAAAGTTTAGCAGCCCGAAAAAATTTTTAAACATTTTTTTAAATCAATATCAATAAAATATTGTTAATAAGAGATCTATCAATGCATTGCAACTGCATTTTTGGTAATTGCTCATTAAATTTGTATAAAAATATACAAATTTATATATTTAATATTTTTATATATACTTTAAAGAATAATATACCAAAATTACAAGATGTTACTGAGATTGTTCAGTCTGAGAAATAATTTTGAAAAAATATTTTAAGTCTTAAATGCATTGTTCATATTTTAGGTCAATTTTCTCGAAAAAAAATGCATAAAAATGTACAAATTTATACATTTATTATTATTTGAATGCTTTATAGAATGGCATATTGAAATTATAACGTTTTACTAAAAGTTTATCAGACCGGAAAAAAATTTTAAACATTTTTTTAAATCAATCTCACTAAGGCAAGTTTTTCATATAGTATAAATTTATATTCCTATTGATTATGTCGGAAAGTTTATGCAACTTGCCTCAAGGCAAAATACCACTTACACCTAGTTAGTAGTAGTTTTATGTTTTAATTTGCTAAAGTAGTTTGTTTTTATTTAAAAGCTTTTTACAAGTGCAACTGCATATAAAAGCGCTTTTGATCAAAGTGCATTTGAAGTGTGAAATACATTTTGTTTAGAAAGAAAAAAACATGTTTAGATTATCGACAA
Source organism: Ctenocephalides felis (assembly GCF_003426905.1). Classification (NCBI taxonomy): domain Eukaryota; kingdom Metazoa; phylum Arthropoda; class Insecta; order Siphonaptera; family Pulicidae; genus Ctenocephalides; species Ctenocephalides felis. The sequence goes on from NW_020539727.1 coordinate 21,527,458, forward strand.
ATTTATATATATATATATATATATATATATATATATATATATATTTAATTCTATTTCCTATCATTGCGTAACACAGATTTATTTTTATTTTTTGTTATTTTTCGCTCAGAGATTGCATCTTCTTCAAAAACCACTTCTTTCTTAATTCTTTTCTTAATGGCCTTTTGTGTTATTTTTAACTACTAAAAGATTTATTATTGAGTCTCTTGATATTTTTATTTTTGGTCTAAACTACTGGAAATTCTTTCTGGGATAAAAAGACTCTTGGTTAAGGAAACACTTGTTAAATTATATATTTATAAAAGCATTAAAAATATGTATAATATTTAAAAACAATAATGTAATTGAAGTCATACTTTAAATATAACATGATCGGTTTGTCGTTGTAATTATTATTTAGAAATGATCCTTCATTAGAGAAATGAAGTAATTGCTGATTTATAAATTCTATAATATGTTAAACAACGCCTAAACAAATATTGTTTTCGCAACTTCACTCATCATGTAATAATTGTGTTTGAATAACTTCATGTAATTAAAATTAACATACATTCATTGACTGCTAGTATTTTTCTTACTTTTTTCCAGACGATATTCAATTTGCGCGTCAGTAGAGTCCTTTTTTAAATCTTATATATAAAAATTAAGTTTAATTTACTCCTCAGTAGAGTCCTTTTTTATAACTTTGCTCGTCAGTAGAATCCGCTTTTCAAGTCATTAAATATTAATAATTTTGCTCGACAGTAGAGTCCCTTTTTCTAATTAATAATTTTGCTCGTTAGCAGAGTCCCTTTTTTGTCTTTTAGATCAATTTCGTACATTTCTATCAAGTTATTTGATCACTTGTCAGTAGAGTCCCTTTTCTATTATATTGTTTATTTATTATTCATTTGTCAGTAGAGTCCCCTTTTGTCTTTTTTTATAATTTTTAGTTTGCTCGTCGGTAGAGTCTTTTTTTATATTTACGAATTTCAAATTTGGTCGCCAGTAAAGTCCAATTTCAAATATTCTAAATTAAAATTGAGTTTGCTCGTCAGTAGAGTTCTTTTTAGAGACATTTTCTATTCATATTTTGCTCATCAGTAGAGTCCCTTTCTTCTCTTCTAAATTGAAATTAAAATTTGCTCGTCAGTAGAGTCCCTTTCACAAAACATTGTTCATTAATATTTTTGCTTATCAGTACAGTCCCTTTTAGTATCTAAATTAAATTTGCTTACCAGTAGAGTCCTTTTTCTTCTTTTAAGTTGTAATTAAACTTTGCTTTTTTAGTTTGCCTGTCAGTAGAGTCCTTTTTATATTTGCTAGTTTCAAATTTGATCGTCAGTAGAGTCCTTTTTGTATTTTCTTATCGATCAAAACTTTGTTGGCTTGTCAGTAGAATCGCTTTCTAACTTTAAGATAAAATTTATGATCATATTTTAACTACTCGATTTTTTATTTGCTCGTCAATAAAGTCCTTTTTGATCTTTTAGATTCAAACTAAAGATTTTTAGTCAGTAGAGTCCTTTTTTATATGTTTCCTTTCTATATGTTATATATCTATACCAGTTAGTGGAGATCTTTTTTAGTTTTTATATTTACTAATTTTAAATTTAGTCATCAGTAGAGTCCCTTTTTATCAACTAGTGAAATGAAATTAAAGTTTGCTTGTCAGTAGAGTCCATTTTTATGTTCTGGATTAAAATTATGTTTGTTTGTCAGTAGAGTCCTTTTATTTCTTCTGTCGTTTGATAATTCTTTGAACAGCTTTAGAATCTGTCTTGTCTATAAAAACATTATCTATTTTAGTATAGAAATAATTTCTAATCAATAAACTTACGTTCAGTATGCGGCAAATATGTTTGATTTGTTTTATTATTTTCAAGGAACAGGGTGAAATATTCTTCTGATTCAGGAATTTTTCATTAAATTAAGATTTGTACTACGATGTAACTTTAAAATTTTCACCTATTCTCTATATCTCTATAGAATCTTTATCTTATCTCTATTTTAGTTCTCCAATCGTTTAATTAAGATGACTCTTGTATGTTTATTATTCATCTCGACGGTGTTTTTTAATTCGTATTTATTTTTGATTCAAAAGTCAAAGGGAATCATCTGGTTTTCTGTTTCGGTGTCGGATTTGAAAAAATACGAGAAATGATTCTAAAAATAAGACACATGAGTTCGACTCGTGCTCCGACAAGAAGGTAACTTGTACGCATATGCATATGCAGATGTTGCCGGTTTTTATTATTTCTATAAATGATATATATATATATATATATATATATATATATCTTTTTATATATAAAAATGGAGCTCTCGATCAAATGATCCGCTAAAACTCGAAAACGGCTAAACCGATTTGGCCACTCTTAGTCTTGAAAAATACGAGCTATTCAGTAGGTTGTCGGAAAGGTGAGATATTATTTCAAAATCGCGTAGAAACTTTACATTTTTAATTTGAAAATTTTTGTAGAAGCGTATTTTGAATAAAACAATGGACGGTGGCTAATACGTCAAATGTCAAACGTTTTTGACAGATGATGTTCAATTACGTTTAATAGGATGTTTTACGTGAATATTATTTAATTATGATTAAATTAATTATAATGAAATTGCAGTAAGTAGTTTTGTTCGTAGTTTCATTTATTTACAAAAACGTTTTGACGTAAACAAATGGACGGCTTAAAATATGTTTTAAAAATATAAAGCGTTGTAATACAGTTATGAAATTTAAGTATGTTATTGCTTAATATATGTACTCAATTATAAAAATATAAAATCAAATGTGTTTCTAACAGAAGAAACTACAAAATTGCAATACACACTTGCATACTCTATTGTTATTAGTTGCGAATCGACGGTTGGATATGATATGAAAAGTACTTTTGAAAAATGTTTTAAAAATATACAATATTATACTAGAGCTATGAAATTTTAGTATGTTATTACCTAATATATGTACTCAATTATAAAAATATAAAATCACATATGTTTCTAACAAAAAAAGCTATAAATGTGCAATTTTGTAAACAAATGCACTCTTGCATATACAGTTTTCAATAGTTGCAAGTCCACGGTTTGACGAGTATTTTAAAAAATATTTAAAAACATAAAACGGTATACTAGAGTTACAAAACTTTAGTATGTTATTTCTTAATATGTGTACTAAATTATAAAAATATAAAATCACACATGTTTCTTACAAAAACAGCTATAAATTTGCAATTCAGTAAAATCATGTAATAGAGCTGCAAGTGTTAGTACAAACTCAACAATATCAACTTTTTTGAAATGTTAATATGAAAATGCACTTTTTGGCGTTGTAGCACGCTTTTTTTGCAAATTATATTTTTCTCAAACACGGTGCTCTGAAAGATCTCATTTGTATAATTATATAGTCATTGGTATTTATAAAACATTTTCTAGGTTATATTATTTTTTATTTATGTTATTTAAATTCAGAACCTAAATTTGTAGTTATAATTTTCCAGAATTTATCGAAAAATAGATAGTAATATATGAAGGTTCGATGTGTCAAAAACCAGTAAAGTTAAGCATTGTTTAACAACAATATTTGAAAGTAGAGGGAAAAAGATGCATAACCAGCTATAACCTTTATTCTCATGACTTATTAATATTTTTGATTCTCTAGAAATTGTTTAGAATATACCTTACTTAGCAAAACAACGTTTGCCGGGTCAGCTAGTATACTAATAAATTTATATTTAAATTTATATTCATATTAAATAATTTATATATAAATTTATATTTATATTGTATATTTAATGTCAATATTTTCAAACGTCCGCGCCGTTTTCTCAGTCGCACGTGGTATCCGGTTTTGTCCACAGGAAACGATCATTGTAAACAATGAAGGGCTGCCAACGTAATAAATAGAGACGTTCTAGGATTTGAAACAAGAATATCCAAAATGAGGTCCACTGTTTTAAAAACAATCATCCGAGATGAGTAAAATTTCTGGTATTATTTACTTTTATGGGGCACAACTAGTGTGAAATTTTCAAAAAATCGAATTTTCAATTTTTCCATATTTCGATAGGTTATACCTTTAAAAATAACATACCAAAATTTTAAATCGCAATCTTAAATAGTTTTTGAGTCACAGCCATTTAAAGAGTATATATATAGTATGAAGTATAACGATCATTTTAACTTTAAACGCGTTTTTCTCGAAACAGCATTTTCCGAATTTGCTGCAGCGATTACTCAAAAACAAACTAGCTGTAAGTGGAATTCTGTCTTAAGGCAATTAAGGCATCGTGCCTTGAGGCAAATTGCTGCAACTTCCCGTACCAAAAATTATTATTTTTTTAAAAACGATTAACATTTTTGAAAAAATTTTACTTCGAAAAAATAAGATTTTTTAGAAATTTTAAATTGGACAAAAAATTACTTTTTTTGAAAATAAAATTTTTAAAAAAAAAAAAAATTTTAAACAATTTTTTTTATAAAAATTTTTTTTTGGAAAAAATGTTATCTTCATTTTGATATATTTTGGAAGATCTGAACTTTTTTTCAAAGCAATCGTACTGCTTTAACTGCATAGAGACAAAATATAAAGCGCGTAAGCGCCGCGTCGCTGTCTAACAGAAAAACAATGGTACGGAACCCATAGGAATGTTAACAAAATGTATACTCATTGTTAAAATCTCAATAAAATATCTGATAATTTGATGTGCATATGTCTAATGTCTAATGATTATTGTTGACCGCCAAATGTTATTTTTTTTTAGTTTTTTTTACTAGATCTCCGAAACCGCTAGTCCTATCTTCATGAAAATTTGATCAAATCTTCATCTTGTTAATACAAGTAAAATGTTTTTTGAACTATACAAATCGGACGCTCCGTTCTCTTAAAAACTAAGTTACTGTTTTTGACCCTTTTTGCCCCATATCTTCGGAACGGCTAGAATGTTTTTTGAATTATTCAAATTGCTTTATCCGTGTTCCCGAAATCGTCGACAAAAATTTGTATCCGAACACACACACATGCACGCACACACACACATACACACACACATACATCAATTTTCTCCAAGGTATGCCAACATATTCAGAAACCTCTGAAACGTGAAGACATATAAAAATTTTCATTTTCGATTTTTTTGCGATTACTTACCCTATGGAAAGTTAATTATAAATAAATCAATTTATGATCTCCAGAACATTAACAATCGTCATTTCATTTCGAATCAAATTCCAAAAAAAAAATAGTTGCCAAATTTACACAAAATTGAAAAAGTGCTCCCGCATAGTCACAGTCTAAACGCATTTGCAAATAATTCTGTGCGACATTTTCACTTATACTGTGCTCAGTTTGGCGGCATTTTCACATTTTTCAATAATTTTCACAAAATTGGAAAAGTGCTCCAGTACACAAACAGTCTAAACGCACTTGCGTAAACATTTCTACCAGAGTGGCGCTTAGACTGTGCTTAGCTTGGGTGATTTTTTGAATTTTTAGTCCAAAATTACAAAAAAAAATTTTTGAAAAAAAATTAGAAACAAAAAATTTTTTTTTTCCAAAATCAATTGTTTTGTTGAAAAAAGCAGAAAGTTCTTTGAATCATTTAAATCGGACGCTTAGTTCTCTCAAAAACAGCCATTTTTTTTAAATTTAGCTCTGTAACTCCGAAACCTCTGGGCCTACCTTTGCCAAAAACTAATCAGCACATCTCCCTATCAATAGGAATCGAATGTTTTTTAAACCATTCAAATCGGTTGATCCGTTCTCTCAAAAATTCGCTTTCTATTTTTTGCACTCTTTGCTCCATATCTCCGTAACGGCTGGACCTACCTTTGCCAAGAACTAATCAGCACATCTCCCTATCAATAGGAATCGAATGTTTTTTAAACCATTCAAATCGGTTGATCCGTGCGCCCGAAAACGTGGACGAAAAAACGCGGACATACAAAACACACACACACACACACACACACACACACACACACACACACATCCATTTTTTCTGAGGTATGCCAAAATGTTCAGAAACCTTCAAAACGTCGAGAAATGTAAAAATTTTTGATTTCGATTTTTGGACGATTACTATAACTTACCCTACGGGAAGTTAATAATCCGATCACTATCGAATTTCTTTTACATGTTTTATATATAGTTCTCCGTAAAATGAACCATCGATTTTTTGATCGGATCAAAAATCGAATTTTGGCAGTCCAAAAACGACCAAAATTTTGGGTAAAATTCGACTTTTTTATAAAACGCCGCCATTTTGTCAATTTTTAATTTTTTTTGTTTATCCTCGATCATTTTACAGACAATATTATCTAGTTTAACGAGATTTTTTTTTAAATTTCATCCACGTAGAAGGCCGGAATCACTGCAGCTGTGAAGGGCCTTTTATTTCTCGCGAAAAAATATTTAATTTTTTTCTTCAAAAATTCTACTATGTATTCTTAAAACATGTGTAAATATATTCGTAAAATTTTGAAATGATTGATAAAGTATTTTTTTAATATAAATTCCCAAAAATCGCCTTTTTTAGGCGGTTACACTAGTTGTATCCCTTAATCTTTTGGGATTTTGTAAAACCCCCTTCTCTATAACTTTATATATAAGAAGGTCTTTAGAATACACTATCAATTACTACTTTTTTAAACATAATTCTTTATTTTCAATTTTTCATAACAATATTTTGTTTACAACATTTTCGAACAATCACTAACATCATACGCCATAATAAAATAGTAAATAATAATAGTGTTAATGAGCATCCTTTATTATATGTGTGCCAAAAGATGTAATTTTATGAAAATTTATCAAAGTTTAGAATAATATTAAAAATTTCTAATTCTATCGCCGCACTTTAAAAGTTTCTAAATCTGAATTTAATTATATACTCATGGGTATTTATAAAACAGTTTGTAGGTTATATTATTTTTTATTTATGTTATTTAAATTCAGAACCTAAATTTGGTATCGATCAAAGGGACATTTTGTCGAGTAATATATTCCCAGTTATAATTTCCCAGAATTTATCGAAGAATAGATAGTAATATATGAAGGACAGGGGTTAAAAAGGTCCACCACCGACGTGTCAAAAACCAGTAAAGTTAAGCATTGTTTGACAACAATATTTAAAAGTAGAAGAAAAAAGATGTATAACCAGCTATAACCTTGATTCTTGATTTGTACTGAAAAAATGCCACTAACACGTAGTTCTTTCTTTTATAGACCGCACGTTTGCCTTCAATGATTTCCCTAAGGTGGCGGAACTATAAAACTAGAAATAGCTATTGTTTATTCCTGTTGTAATAATAGTTTTAGTCGGTAAGGAAAAGATTTAGGGTTTTTGGAAAAAGGGTTTAATTTTAGGATTTATTACACTTGGGTCGTGTGCCCTCGTATTTATTATTAGGAAAGGGCGCGAACAAATGTTTTGTATAAATAAATATAAATATAAAGAAATATATATATATATATATATATATATATATATATGTATATATATACATACATATACACTTACAAAAGATCGTATTTATATAAATAAATACGTACGTACATTTTTATACTTGTATTTACTACTTTTTTCCATCATTTTTAAGGGTCTATAACTTTTTTCTACAAGTTTTTGTTAGTTATTTATTTTTGACTATTTAAAGTAAATTTTATGTGGTATACACCCAAAACACAATTTTTATTAATTTTAGTTTTATGAAAAGTTATAATTAACAAACTAGAAAAATGCAAATTTTTTGTTTAACTCCAAACGATCAAAATGTTTGTTTTTCTGCAACGATTTTCCGATGTAGCTTTTTTTTATAAATTTGTTTTATAGAAATTGTGTTGCACATTTTCGTAGCTAATTTCTATACTTCTGAAATAAATTTTATCTATTTCAAACGAAAATACAGAAATAATGCCCTTAATTTTTTTTACCCGCATTGTCAATACAAAATGATCCCATTAAGGTCTTTATAACACAATTTATATTCATAAAGGACCCTTAGGCATATACGGGTCTAATAAAAGGATCAATTTAGGATAAATTGATGTTTTTTGTACTTGTCAAGAATAATTTATTTGAAAAAAAAGAGACATGAAAAGAATTATTAGCGTACTCGAAAATAAAATTTGGTCGTGAATTCTAAGCAATCACATTTATGTTTCTATTTGTGTATAATAATTGATTTATATGTGTATGAATATTTGCTCATATTTTGCTGCTAGTTTACACTGGTTTCCCCTAAAGAGAAACATATTAAAATGTCTATTTATAACACAAAGTCTATTTGTCAAAATCGGAACGTCTTAAAACAAACACAGATTTTCTACCAGACGGAAGCTTTAGCCTTTAATCTTCATTATTAATATATATATATATATATATATATATATATATATATATATATATATATATATATATATATATCGTCTTATATATAAAAATGGAGCTCTCGATCAAATGATCCGCTAAAACTCGAAAACGGCTAAACCGATTTGGCCAGTCTTAGTCTTGAAAAATTCGTGCTAATCAGTAGGTTGTCGGAAAGGTGAGATATTATTTCAAAATCGCGTAGAAACTTTACATTTTTAATTTGAACATTTTTGTAGAAGCGTAATTTGAATAAAACAATGGACGGTGGCTAATACGTCAAATGTCAATCGTTTTTGACGGATGATGTTCAACTACGTTTAATAGGATGTTTTACGTGAATATTATTTAATTGTGATTGAATTGTAGTAAGCAGTTTTGTTTGTAGTTTTATCTATACACGAAATAATTATTAAACAGATCGCAAGTATTATTAGAAGCTCAAACAATCAACTTTTTTGAAATGTTAATATGAAAATACATTTTACAAGCCAACTATTTCCGTTTTTGCTCAAATTCCGTTTCCGCAGAACAAAATTAATTGACTATGCTTCCGTATTAAATAAAAGGCTGATTTTTTTTGTTTATAAGATAAAACGATATAAATAAATAACAGAATGGTCAAAATAATGTCATTAGATACAGATATAAATATAAAAAATATAAACGAAAATATTTTAAATAGAGCAACAGTTTTTTTTTTTTTTTTAAATTACTATATAAGTATATTTTTCTTAGAAAACTTATCAATTTTAGTATTTGTCGTTATAGTAAACATATTAAAAAATATAGTATGCAATATTGTATTATTTTAGAATTTTTTTAATTGTATTATTCATATTCATGAAAAAATTATTCAAAAAATTGCTTAATCTTTTTTTTATTTAAAAAAATAGCAATATTTTTTCCATGATAAATAATTTTAAATCCAACTTAAAATTGTATCTAATTTTTTTTAAACACTTTTACTTATAACATGGTGATTATGATTAATTTTGTAATATGCTGCTCTTTTATGCAAAAATTAATTTAATTATCTTATTTATTTTTTTATTTTAAATTTAATATTAATAAATTAAAAAAATAATAAATTAAAAAAATAATAAACGCCCTAACATTATTTTTTGAATAAGACAAAATTATCCATTTTCAGCATTTTAAATTTTTTTAACTGTATTATTGATAAATTAAAAAAATAATAAATGTCCTAACATTATTTTTTGGATAAGACAAAATTATCAATTTTCAGCATTTTAAATTTTTTTAACTGTATTATATTCATATATGATTAAAAAAAATATTTAGAAAATTACTTAATCTTTTTTTTATTTAGAAAAAAATAGCAAAATTTTGTTCATAATAAATAATTTTAATTAATTTTCGAAATTGTACCTGAATTGTATACTTTTACTTATAATTGCGTAATCATTTAATTAATTTTGTAAAATGCTCTTTTATTCAAAAATTAAATCAAATATTTTATATATTTTTATGTTAAAATTTTAATAAAAAGCCAAAGCAAAGCGTGGCCGGGCATGCTAGTATATATATATATATATATATATATATATATATATATATATACTGAAGAACTTCTTGAAAACAATACTTATGTTTGAAAGAAATTTCAAAAGTACAGTTGGTCTTTATTAACTTCCCGTAGGGTAAGTTATAGTAATCGTCCAAAAATCGAAATCAAAAATTTTTACATTTCTCGACGTTTTGAAGGTTTCTGAACATTTTGGCATACTTCAGAAAAAATGGATGTGTGTGTGTGTGTGTGTGTGTGTGTTTTGTATGTCCGCTTTTTTTCGTCCACGTTTTCGGGCGCACGGATCAACCGATTTGAATGGTTTAAAAAACATTCGATTCCTATTGATAGGGAGATGTGCTGATTAGTTTTTGGCAAAGGCAGGTCCAGCCGTTACGGAGATATGGAGCAAAGAGTGCAAAAAATAGAAAGCGAATTTTTGAGAGAACGGATCAACCGATTTGAATGGTTTAAAAAACACTCGATTCCTATTGATAGGGAGATGTGCTGATTAGTTTTTGGCAAAGGTAGGCCCAGAGGTTTCGGAGTTACAGAGCTAAATTTAAAAAAAATGGCTGTTTTTGAGAGAACTAAGCGTCCGATTTAAATGATTCAAAGAACTTTCTGCTTTTTTCAACAAAACAATTGATTTTGGAAAAAAAAAATTTTTGTTTCTAATTTTTTTTCAAAAAAATTTTTTTGTAATTTTGGACTAAAAATTCAAAAAATCACCCAAGCTAAGCACAGTCTAAGCGCCACTCTGGTACAAATGTTTACCCAAATGCGTTTAGACTGTTTGTGTACTGGAGCACTTTGCCAATTTTGTGAAAATTATTGAAAAATGTGAAAATGCCGCCAAGCTGAGCACAGTATAAGTGAAAATATCGCACAGAATTATTTGCAAATGCGTTTAGACTGTGACTATGCGGGAGCACTTTTTCAATTTTGTGGAAATTTGGCAACTATTTTTTTTTTTTGAAATTTGATTCGAAATGAAATGACGATTGTTAATGTTCTGGAGGTGATAAATTGATTTATTTATAATTAACTTTCCGTAGGGTAAGTTATAGTAATCGCACAAAAATCGAAAATGAAAATTTTTATATATCTTTACGTTTCAAAGGTTTCTGAATATATTGGCATACCTTAGAGAAAATTGATGTATGTGTGTGTATGTGTGTGTGTGCGTGCATTTGTGTGTGTTCAGATACAAATTTTCGTCGACGATTTCGGGAATCGGGATGAAGCAATTTGAATAATTCAAAAACATTTTACTTGCATTATCAAGATGAAGATTTGATGAAATTTTTATGAAATTAGGTCTAGCGGTTTCGGAGATCTAGTAAAAAAAGTAAAAAAAAATAACATTTGGCGGTCAACAATAATCATTAGACATTAGACATATGCACATCAAATTATCAGATATTTTATTGAGATTTTAACAATGAGTATACATTTTGTTAACATTCCTATGGGTTCCGTACCAATGCTTATGCGTTAGACAGCGACGCGGCGCTTACGCGCTTCGATATTTAGTCTCTATGCATTAAAGCAGTACGATTGCTTTGAAAAAAAGTTCAAAATTTCCAAAATATTTCAAAATAAATTTTTCAACAAAAAATTTTGTCAAAAATTTATATAGTTCCTCAAAAATCTATTTTTTTAGAGTAAATTTTTTTAAAAAATGTTAATCTTTTCAAAAAAAAAATAATTTTTGGTACGGGAAGTTCCAGCAATTTGCCTTAAGGCACGATGCCATGCGCCCCACTAGTTGATATTTAATACCTCAACATTTTCTTATAAAACTTATCAAGAATATTATATGTAAATTACAAAATTGTATTACAAACGGTTGTCCCTGAGGAGCTCCTCAAAACCAACACTTACGTCTAAAAGAAATTTCAAAAGTAAAGTTTGTCTTTGTTAGAAAATAATAACTGAAAATTTTCTTAGAAAACTTAATAATTTTAGTATTTGCGGTTATAGTAGACATATTGAAGAATATTATATGTAAATTACAAAATTGTATTACAAACGGTTTTCCCTGAGGAGCTCTTCAAAAACAACACTTACGACTAAAAGAAATTTCAGAAGTAAAGTTTGTCTTTGTTAGAAAATAAAAACTAAAAATTTTCTTAGAAAACTTATCAATTTTAGTATTTGCGGTTATAGTAGACATATTGAAGATTATTATATGTAAATTACAAAATTGTATTACAAACGATTGTCTCTGAGGAGCTCCTCAAAAACAATACTTACGTCTAGAAGAAATTTCAGAAGTAAAGTTTGTCTTTGTTAGAAAATAATAACTGAAAATTTTCTTAGAAAACTTATCAATTAAAGCATTTGCGATTATAGTAGACATATTGAAGAATATTAGATGTAAATGACAAAATTGTATTACAAACAGTTTTCCCTGAGGAGCTCCTTAAAAACAGCACTTACGTCTAAAAGAAATTTCAGAAGTACAGTTTGCCTTTTGTTTGTTAGAAAATAATGACTGAAAATTTTGTTAGAAAACTTTACAATTTTAGTATTTGCGGTTATAGTAGACATATTGAAGAATATTATATGTAAATTACAAAATTGTGTTACAAACGGTTGTCCCTGAGGAGCTCCTTAAAAACAATATTTACATTTGAAAGAAATTTCAGATGAATGGTTTGTCTTTGTTAGAGAATAATAACTGAAAATTTTCTTAGAAAACTCATCAATTTTAGTATTTGCTATTATAGTAGATAGTTTGAAAAATAATATATTCAATTTACACCCTGTAGAGTTTTATAATTTTATTTCTACCAAATATTCTTGCCAGCCCTCCGTCTATTTCTATATGAATTCAGCACAAGGCCAAAACGATTTCAGGTTCCTTTGCTTCATAAATTTGTATTTAGAACAAAACTCTGAATAATTTCAGAACCGTTCTGCGAATTTCCAAAATTTATTTATATTAAAATTTTGTATACACATAAATACCTGAAATTATTACAAATTTACTAGAAATACTATTTTTAGGTGGGTTCTGGTAAATATTTAGATATTAGTCATGCATTTGTAATGATTTTTTTTGGAAATAGTGCAGATGGAAAAAGATGAGTAATAAATAGAGTTGCTAAAACTGAACTATTTTTTCTGTAATTTGAATTATATATATATATATTATTATATATATATATATATATATATATATGTATATATATATATATAGAAACGTAAATAATATCTATTTAAATGAAATAGTCCAGAAATTCAATCCAGTTTCTATTAAATCGTAAATTAAATTTAAACTTAATCGTTTAAACCAGAGTGTTAATAAATCACATACAAAATCTCTCGGATCAAATCAAATCTCTAACTTATACCGAAAATATCTCAAACTTAGAGGAAATTGGGGTAATTGTGAATACTAATAATATTTAAACAGCAACAGTAATAATACACTAGTAATAATTAAATAGCAACAGTAATATTAAGTGAAAAGATTTTTTTTTTTGAAATTTCTAAATATTTTTTATTTTATTTTTTTTATTTTTTTAGGATGTCTTCACCATTGTCTTCCTTGAAACATTTCGGTCACGTACTTTGGTGTCATCAATCGGTCATAAGTGTCATGTCAGAATTATGATAAACACATCCTATAAAAAAAAACTTAGAGAAAAAATCAGATAAGTTTCTACAAAGGATAATATGGCACTCGGTAAGTAATAGTTTATAAATTTATCACTTGAGAATATGTGTACCTGCTTCAGTAAATAATTTATAACTTTAATTTTGTTGCAAAATTTACAAATTTTATATTTTTTACATTTTGTACACTATATTAGGTATAATATATTAAAAATTCATATTTCTACAATTAATACTTTTAAAAAAAAATCAGACCTTAAAATATAATATTGCTTATATAAATTTATAACTAGGGAAAGTATGTACATGCTTCAGTAAATAATTTATAACTTTAATTTTGTTGCAAAATTTGCAAGTTTTATATTTTTTATATTCTGAACACTATATTAGGTATAATAAATAAAAAATTCAGTTTTCTAGAATTAATACATTTTAAGAAAACCAGACCTTAAAATATAATATTGCTTATATAAATTTATCCCTAGGGAAAATATGTACCTGCTTCAGTAAATAATTTATAACTTTAATTTTGTTGCAAAATTTAAAAGTTTTATATTTTTTATATTTTGTACACTATATTAGGTATAATATATAAAAAATTTATTTTCTAGAATTAATACTTTTTAAGAAAACCAGACCTTAAAATATAATATTGCTCATATAAATTTATCACTAGTAAAAATATGTACCTGCTTCAGTAAATAATTTATAACTTTAATTTTGTTGCAAAATTTACAAGTTTTATATTTGTTATATTTTGTACACTATATTAGGTATAATATATTAAAAATTCATTTTTCTATAATTATTACTTTTTAAGAAAACCAGACATTAAAATTTAATATGACTTATATGAATTTATCACTAGGGAAAATATTTACCTGCTTCGGTAAATGATTAATAACTTTAATTTTCTTGTAAAATTTACAAGTTTTATTTTTTTATATTTTGTTAATTGACTTGTATCTCAACATTGCATTTATTTATTATATCTCTTGTAACTCTTTAATGAAAATCCTGACATAGATGGAATATTCGACAAATTTGTACAAAATTAAATTGCTCATAATATTTTAATTTTAATTGATTGTTAAAACAGTTATTACTGAAATTTTAGTAGACTCGTTGCGTTTTTGCATTTCTTTTGTATTAATGTTGTAACTTTTAAATAATTGATTTAATATAAATATGATATACAGCAAATTTGTTCTAAATTGAATAATCTACAATATTTTCTAACATCATACAACCCTACAGCAATTTAGTATACTTTAAAAATGCAATTGAAAATAGACTATCTAAGTGCAATCAGCAATTAGGTCAATCTTATGGGTGCATTTATTTAGTATAACGGTTGTAACTTTTAAACCAAAAGTCTGTTACACACAAAATATGTGACTAATTTGTACAAAATTAAATTATGTACAATTTTGTCTAACACTATAACGACCTACAGCAACTCGATATACCCCAAAAACGCACTCAAAACTCCCAAACAAATACAAACACGTACTACAAAGTTTGCTCAATTTGAACCATCCACAACCTTTTTATCTTAACCAATATAATTTTTATATATTTATTATGAATCTCAGAATTTATAAAAATGTTTTTAACCCCTGTCCAAGATACACTATGCCCATATAAAGTGTACTATTAGTAGACAGAGCGATTTCCGTCAAGATAGATCATCGTAGAAGATTACAATGTTTTGGAACGTGACAGGAATTTTGTGTCCTGATTCTGTTGTTATCCTGTTGTACCCTTAGGATATACATGAATAAATAAAATACACCTCTTGGTTGTTAATTTAAATGTATAAAATTGTAAAATAATAAAAATAATAATAGAAATATGAATACAATGATCGGGAAAACATTATTTAGTCGGCCGGTTATTCAAGTTGGTTATCTTGATCTTTAGTTGTAAGTTTTTTTAATTTTGTGTGAATATTTAAAGTATACCGGTTTATTGTAGGGGTTTATATTAATAATTCCTTGTTTAGTTTCCTAATTAATACTTTTCTTAAACAAAACAAGACATTAAAATAATACAGTCCAAAAATTACTTATTCCCTTCACGTTTAAATACCCATTAAATCGCCCATAAAATATTTTATTATTATAAACAATAAATAAAAACAAATTTAACACTTCAAAATACATTTGTAATTGTTTACATGAAGCACGTGTCAAAAATAATTATTTTATTAGCCACAATAAAATTATTTATTACCGAAATCAAAATTTTGTCTTTATAAAATTAGGTTCTCATTTTTTTTTTTTAACAGCTGATTTGACAAAGACACAAAGTTTTTTTTAGATAAGATAAAAATTCTAAAGGCACGTGTCCTGTGTGTTATCCTGTTTTTATCTTTCATCAGGACAAACAAATATTTTCTTTGCTGCCAAGTATTTTTTATTCTGTTTGAAGTGTTTTCTGAGTAAATATTAACATGAGTTAAAAAATAAAATTTGTAATGAGATCTCGAATTATAAAAATCAATATAATTGGTAAACTGAATTTTCAATATGTATCTGAAAAATTAATTATTTTAAAACTTAGAAATTTTATTAAAAAATTAAAGTTATAAATTATTTACTGAAGCAGGTACATACTAGTGATAAATTTATATGAGCAATATTATATTTTAAGCTCTGTTATTTTTAAAAAGTATTAATTCAAGAAAAATGAATTTTTAATATATTATACCTAATATAGTGTACAAAATATGAAAAATATAAAACTTATAAATTTTGCACCAAAATCAAAGTAATAAATTATTTAACGAAACAGGTACATATTTTCCCTAGTGATAAAAATTTATATGAGCAATATAATATTTTAAGCTCTGTTTTTTTAAAAAGTATTAATTCTAGAAATATGAACTTTTAATATATTATACCTAATATAGTGTACTAAATATGAAAAATATAAAACTTATAAATTTTGTAACAAAATGAAAGTAATAAATTATTTACCGAAGCAGGTACATATTTTTTCTAGTGACTAATTTATATAAGCAATATTATATTTTAAGGTCTGATCTTTTTTAAAAAGTATTAATTCTAGAAAAATGAATTTTTAATATATTATACCTGATATAGTGTACAAAATATAAAAAATATAAAACTTATAAATTTTGCAACAAAATTAAAGTAATAAATTATTTACCGAAACAGGTACATATTTTCCCTAGTGATAAATTTATATAAGCAATATTATATTTTAAGGTCTGGTTTTCTTGAAAAGTATTAATTCTAGAAAATTGAATTTTTAATATATTATACCTAATATAGTGTACAAAATATAAAAAATATAAAACTTGTAAATTTTTAACCACATTTTCCTTTTTTTGCAGATAACCCAAGTTACTTTTCGTCCTTTGGTCTGCCAAGGATGTCCTTGTTCAGACGCAAAAGAAAGGACTCTACTTCCAGCGAATCTTCAGCTGCACCTTCAACTCCTGGATATAATAAAACTAATGCATCTACTGGTAAAATCCTTGAAAAAATATAAATATTTTCACAAATTAATGATAGAATAGAGATAGACCATTAAAAAAAAATTTTTTTTTTTTATTTTCCATAAAACATTTTTGTAATTTTGTGCAAATTATTAGGCAACTATTTTTGTTTTTTAATTGAATTCGAAATGAAATGGCGATTGTTAATGTCCTGAAGATAAATTGATTTATGATTTACATTTGATTTGCTCAGATATAACAAGATAGCAAAGATAATGAAAGTTACAGTATTTGTAATAATATGTTTAAAATTTCTCGAATATTTTATTACGGTACGGGAAGTTCCAGCAATTTGCCTTAAGGCACGATGCCATACACCACTAGTTTAATTAACCAATTATATTATATTATTTGTTGTACAACTTTGCTTCCGCCGTTTTTACAATACGTGTTCTTTACAATAATGGCGGCAGCAAAGTTGTACATATAATATATTCCGATCAAATTTTAGGGTAAACCGAGTTGTTGTAGGACTAAATGATGTTAGACAATATTGTCAGTGATTTAATTTTAAACAAATTTGCCGAAGACATCGTTTATTTTAAATAAACGGTTTAGAATTTACAAGCGATAAAATAAAAATATGCATTTGATATACTAAAACTTAAAGTTTGTTAGGAAACTAGAGTACTTTATACTCAAATTTTTTCGCTCAATTGCAATTTTAAAGTATACCGAGTTGCTTTAGAGTGTGACTATCTTAGACAGTATTTTAGATAATTTAATTTTGTACAAATTTGCTGAATGCTTGATTGAAGTCAGACTTATAGTTTGAAAGTTACAAGGCATTGTATAAATCAATTTACAGTCTGATGGGTGTAATGAGGTGTCAAAACGTTCTGCGTTAAATATATCGTGTGGGGTATCATTTAAAAGGTCTCGATAGAATATATTCAAATCTGAAATTGACTGGCATGATAAAACAATAGGGTTAGTAGAATATCACGGTAATAGAATATCACGTGTATTTATTTTTTTACCTCATTTTTAAAACATTTTCCTATTTTTTGAAATTGAATTCGAAATGAAATGACGATCGTTAATGTTCTGGAGATAAATTGATTGATTTATGATTTATATTTAATTTGCTCAGATATAACAAACAAGATAGCAAAAATAATGAAAGTTACAGTATTTGTAATAATTTATTTGAAAACGTTTAAAATTCCTCGAATATAATTCATTACGGTACGGGAAGTTCTAGCAACTTGCCTTAAGGCACGATGCCATACACCACTAGTTACATTTCTGTTGTTTTTTCTAGAGTATCTCTATGATTCCCACTACCAACCACCAACCTTCTATTCGAGTTCTTCAAGACGACAAAGGGCCCCTTTGGCTCGATCAGCCCTGGCCCTTTTGACAGGTGGTGAACCAAGGCCAGAAGATAGAGAACCTGATTCCAGCCTTTGGCCAAATAGTGACCAGGAAAGCAGTGATGGCCGTAGAAGGGCCGGATCGCTTCCTGGACGAAACCGAGGACGCCGACATTCCATCAGTAAGTAGAACAAAACTCATCATAGTTGATGTTATTTACACTGACTTCAGTAAAGCTTCTGACAAAATTGATCATAACATTCTTCTTACTAAATTATCTAAGATGGGTCTTAAATCTCATTTATTTTTTTAATAGTTATCTTCATAATCGTAAACAGTTTGTCTATCTTAATGGATTCTTGAGCAACATTGAAAATATCAGTTCAGGTGTTCCTCAGGGATCCATTCTTGGTGCACTACTATTTATTATTTTTATTAATTACATGTCTGAAATTATTAGCTGTCCACATTTATTATCTGCAGATGATCTCAAACTATATCTCAAAATAAATTCTATTATTACAATCTTGGTCTTTAACAAATTGGTGTGTGTCTTTAACAAATTGCATTTAAATATATCAAAGTGCAAGATTCTTAGTTTTTTACATAAGCGCGTAAGAATAAGAAAGATGTAATAAAATTTTAGATTTAGTAGTTTTATTTGATTCCGGATCATATAACTGATATTTGCAATAGAGCACATAAATCTTTAGGTTTGATACTGAGAAATTGTAAACAATTCAGTTCTAAGAATGCACTTCTTTGCATGTACTATTGTACGTTCAAAATTAGAATATGGTTCGATTATTTGGTATCCTCATCAAATCAACAACTCTGATGCGATAGAGAAGGTTCAGCGAAAATTTCTGAAATATCTTTATTATAAAACATATAAAATTTACCCTGAACGTGGTTTTGAGGGAATGCAATACCGACGGAAAATTTCAATACCGGTATTTCGGTAATTTTCATTTTAAAACCAGAATACCGGTAAATTACCGGTATTTTTATTATATTAAACAAACGTAAACAAAATTGTAAGTTACTAGTACAAATATAAAAAAATGTATATACAACTACAACTATATTCAACTAAACAATAAAATAAAACAATAAGTTTATTTTTTTAAATAATAATTTAACAAAATTATATCCAATTTAATTAATTCATTATCACTATCGAAAATGTTGAGTACTTTTCACCAAAAACAAACTTATAAGTAAGAAAGAGAAAAAACTCATAAAACATCATATTATATTATTATAATAAACTGTATTTTCTGTATCCGATATGTTAAATTAGCATAATCTCCAATATTTAAAAAAACAATTTTCTACACTAATTTAAGATCGGATACTTTGTCGAGATAAATAATAAGTTATTATAATTGTTGAGTATTGTTATTTAAAACAATGTGATGCTTCTATAGTATTTTCAAACTTCGAAACATTTTCGAAAAATAATATTTTATAATTGTAATAAAAAGCAAAAATATTTAGTAATTATCATAATTATTATGCATAAAGTTAGAAAAAAATAAAGATTACGCAGAGGTAATCTGTATGATATAAAATATTTTGGCGCAAATATCACTTAAAAAATCATTACATTTTTACATAAGATGAAACAAACATAATAATCTATCAGTTCTATTTATTGTAACACGATAAAGCCCTTAGTAAAGCAATAAATATTCAGTTTAATGACGAGTTGGAATAATAGTTGACATTTGTTTATCCTATAGAATCACTTGAAGATATAGCTGTTTATGCGATTATGGAGTTTAAAGATAAATTTGTTCCGAGAAATTTAAACTTTAGTGTATTTTTTATCAAATAGCCTAAAATACCGGTAATTTTGGAATAAATACAGGCAAAATTACCACCGAAAAATCGAGCGGTTTACCTTACTAAAAGAATTTGGTATTCCTTCCCTTGCCTCACGTCGATTTATCTGTACAATTATGTTGTTATTTAAACTTTGCAATAATTCTATAGACTGTCCTCTTATTCTTAACCAACTATCCTTTAATGTTCACAATTATTTTTCAATTATCCTACTCCCAAATCTAATTCTCTTTTAAATTCGCCTATTTTACTTATGTCCTCTAACTTTAACTTAATTAATAACGAAATAGATATTCACAACACTTCACCTAATCAAATAATCTCCATCTACACAAGTTAGTCTGCTTTTTATTTTCTTTTCAAATAACTCATTATTTTATCTTATTCTGAAAATAAATAATATTGTTACATTCTGCATTATATGTAACTGTATGTTAAGCATTTTATGTTAATAACTATATATATTGTAATTTTGTATATATTTTAATTGTTATTCATTATGTAAAATATATGTATTTTTAAAGTCTCTTGGAAGAAATCTGTGTGCTACATATTTAAAATAAATAAATAAATAAAATAAATACTTTTTCGATCTCAGCATCAATAACACTAAACATTTTTTTTCAGGTTCTTTTTCCAAAAATCGAACCACCAGCACCTCGTCTTCAGATTACTTGGTGACATCAGTGCCTGATGGGGCACCAAAAAAATCGGCACCAAAAGTACCCAGAAGTCAGTTGGCCAGGATGATCAAAGACTCAAAGGCCACTATTGAAGACCTGCCTTTTCGACAAAGACTTAAATCAGTGATGGCCAATCATGACCCTAATGGGATTGTGATGAGCAGACCTGATGTTGTACCGAGGGACAGTTTTCGATATCGCCGACCCAGAGGTCAGTAAAAAATATAAAAATTTACATGTATATATATATATATATATATATATATACATTTTTTAGTACTTAAATTAATTTTGTAAGTACAACGACTAGTACTATTTTTACCAAAACAAAAAACCCCTTTTAATATCGAACGACTTAAAAATCTCGTCTATCAAATTAATTGTTTAGATTGTAATTTAATTTACATAGGAGAAACAAGCCAGAACTTAATGAAACGTTTACAACAATATAAAAACCATTCAAAAAATCCAAGACAATTTAAAACTATGATTGCGGAGCATATTTATACTTTAAAACACAATATATATAAATATATATATATATATATATATATATATATATATATATATATATATATATATATACGTGGTCTGTTCAAAAAGTACCCGGAATTACTAATAATTAAATTTCGCGGGTCTGGAGTGTCTGATTGTCAAATTTTTTTTTTATTGTGTTGGTATACATGCCCCTAAAGTATGATGAAATTTTCAGCTATATTCACTGTTTACTTTGTCTGTGGTAGTCGCTAAGGTTCGACGTGTTTTTCTGAGCTCGGCGATTTTTACAATGGAAGAATTGAAAAGTCAAAGAATTTGTATTAAATTTTGCGTAAAAAATGAAATAAAGTGTTGCAAAGTGCAAAAATTCACCAGATATGGCTCCGTGTGACTTTTTCCTATTCCCAAAGTTGAAGGGACCATGAAAGGACGGCGGTTTTCCTCGATTGAAGAAAATCGCTGAGAGTGCTCAAGGACATATCAAAAAGTGAATATCAAGGGTGCTTCGAAAATTGGAAAAAACGCTGGCATAAGTGTATTATATCTGGGGGGGGGACTACTTGAAGGGGACCACATTAATGTAGACGAATAAATAAATATTTTTTTGAAAAAAACGAAAATTCCGGGTACTTTTTGAACAGACCACGTATATATATATATCTTTGCAAATATTCTTGGTAGCTCAAAAAAATTTGTGGGTCACCCACACTCTGAGGATGATATCTCAGGTGCTTGTAGTCCGATTTCTAAATTTCCAAAACTCATGAATGCCTATAAGTCATATCTTGTGATGTCTAATATTATATTAAGATCAGTCAAGCAGTTTTTATATAATTCACCTGAATTTAAATGAACTTCGTCAATATACTACCAATTGGCCCAATAACAATTTTTATTGGCTGTCTAATAACTCAGGAACATGTGGTCCGATTTAAAAAATTTAAAAACTATTTGTTAGCTAAAGGTAGTATCTTGTGATTTTCAACTTTATATTAAGATCGGTTAAGCAGTTTTTATATAATTCACCTGAATTTAAATGAACTTTGTTAGTATACTGCCAAAGTGTACAATAACAATTTGTATTGGCTTTCTAATAACTCCGGAATTTGTGGTCCGATTTTAAAAATTCAAAAACTATTTATTAGCTAAAGGTAGTATATTGTGATGGTCAATTTTATATTAAGATCAGTCAAGCAGTTTTTTTACAATTCACAAAAATGTTGAAGAACTTCATTAAAGTAATTCCAGGGTGTCTCATAGATATTTAAATTTGTAGTGTGATAACTCAGAAGTTTCTGATCCGATTTCAAAAATTTAAAAACTTTTTATTAGCTAAAGGTATCATCTTGTGATTTTTAATTTTATATTAAGATCAGTCAAGCAGTTTCCTCACAATTCACAACTCTATAATGTGAAAGAACTTCATTAACATTCTGTCAACAAGATGATAGCTTATATAATTATGGTCATGAGTGTACCTAGCTTTATTTTTTATATTTTTTCGTAAAGTTTGCATAAAAAGGTATTAATTTTTGTATTTAATATTTTTATACATACTTTAAAGAATATTATACTAAAATTACAACACGTTACTGCGAATATTTTTGTTTTAAAAAATTATTGAAAACATATTTTGAATCGAATCCTAAGGTCTACCAGACATCACATAATAGAATAATGTTATAAGTACATTTTTGTGATTTTTTTATATTTTCTCGTAATTTTTGCATAAAAAGGTACTATTTTTTGTATTTAATATTTTTATACATACTTTAAAGAATATCATACTAAATTTACAACACGTTACTGCGAATATTTGTGTTTAAAAAACTCATTCAAAAACATACTTTTGATAGGATTCGAAATTGAATCGAATCCCAAGGTCTACCAGACATCGCATAATAGAGTCAAGTTGTAAGTGCATTTTTGTGATTTTTTTATATTTTCTCGTAATTTTTGCGTAGAAAGATATATTTTTTTGTATTCATTATATTTATATATACTTTAAAGAATAACATATAAAAATTACAGCATTCTTGTGCTAATGTTGTGGACAGGAAAAATTATCAAATTTGACATCTGCATAATTTATGGAGATTTTGTTACAAATATTTTAGTTGCACATAATATCTATCCTTGATATTTAAATCGATAGGTTATGTGAACTAATTTATAAATCTATATAAATTTACTTTTCCTATAATTTAATTCTATTTCTAAACGATTTATTTAACAATTTCCTGAGGCAATGATCTCAAAATTCTCTCAAGACAGGATGCAAATACTTATACGAAGCAATTGCCAATTTATCAAATAATTCTTTCTAAATTGGACTTATGGGAATATTTTTGCCAAAACCAGGTCGACATTATTATATAAAGTAAATTCAATTTATTTGATTTAATTAAAAACAATAAGGTAATTGAATTATAACCTACATAGATGGAAAAACCGAAGATTTAAGATATTACTTTCAGTACACTTCTGGTTAAAAGTATGATATTTTTTGAAAATTTTTTGATAGCACCTAATAATGAATTTTATCTACATTATATTAGTTTAATACGAAAAAGTTCAATTTTGATTCTAAAAAATGTATATTAGTGAAACCAAAAAAGTGCACTATTATTAAAAGACAACTATTTTTTTTTTTTTAAATTGAATTCGAAATGAAATGACGATTGTTAATGTTCTGGAGATAAATTGATTTATGATTTTCATTTGATTTGCTCAGATATAACAAGATAGCAAAAATAACGAAGTTACAGTATTTGTAATAATATATTTGAAAACGTTTAAAATTTCTCGAATATTTCATTACGGTACAGAAAGTTCCAGCAATTTGCCTTAAGGCACGACTAGTTTTCGTTTTTTTTTTATTCTTCATATATTTATCACTATTTATCCTGATCCACCTTTTACAAATAGATAAATCTATTTTCGATCATTTTTTCTAAATCTCCTCCTCGTCAATTTGAAGTGACATGTGACAAAATGCAGTCAGAGTCACTCATGATAATATTTATTTAGGACGAAATAATCACATTAAATTATTATTGTTGTTTTTGCGATTTAGAACCACTCCAGAGGTTCTCAAACATAGGGAAAAAACTGTCGTAAATTTATATTTAACACGAGATAAAAAAATTGTAAAGGAAAAAAAATACTAAAAGCAATTGTTTTGTCAGCACAAGCAGGGCATTTCGAATAATTCAAATCGCATGTTTAGTTCTCTCAAAAATCCCAAACGACGGGATCTGTCTTTGCCAAAAACTAATCATCATTTTTCCCCATTATTACAAATTGAATGTTTTATGAATTATTTTAATCGGATGCTCGTTTCTCTCAAAAATTTGATTTCTATTTTTCGATATGTAGATACAATTTTTCGTCCACGTTTTCGGGCGCACGGATCAACCGATTTGAATGGTTTAAAAAACATTCGATTCCTATTGATAGGGAGATGTGCTGATTAGTTTTTGGTAAAGGCAGGTCCAACCGTTACGGAGATACGGAGCAAAGAGTGCAGAAAATACAAATCGAGTTTTTGAGAGATCGGAGTATCGGATTTGAATGATCTAAAAACATTCAATTTGTAATAATTGAGAGAAGAACTCTACTGACGAGCAAATTAAAATATTAGGAGAAAGGACTCTACTGACGAGTAGAATTTTGCTTAAAACGTTTTGATAGAAAAAGGGACTCTACTGATATGCAAATAAAAATATTGTAAGAAAAAGAAACTCTAATGACAAGAATGATGAAAGTATTAGAAAAAAGGGGCTCTACTGACGAGCGAATGAAAATATTTGGAAAAAAAAACTACTGACGAGCAAATTAAAATGTTGGGACAAACGGACTCTACTGACGAGCAAATGAAAATACAAAAAGGAAAAAAGGACTCTACTGACGAGTAAATGAAAATATTGTAAGAAAAAGAAACTCTACTGACAGGCATAATGAAAATACAAAGAGAAAAGGGGACTCTACTGACGAGCAAATTAAAATACGAAGAGAAAAAAGGGGGCTCTACTGACAAGCATAATGAAAATATTAGAAAAAAGGACTCTACTGACGAGCAAATAAAAATACAAAGAGGAAAGAGGGACCCTACTGACGAGCAAATAAAAATACAAAGAGGAAAAAGGGACTCTACTGACGAGCAAATGAAAATGTTAGGAAAAAGGGACTCTACTAACGAGAAAATGAAAATATTAGGCAAACGGGACTCTACTGACGAGCAACCTGAAGATTTGTAAAATGACAAAGGAGTTGAAGAAACTTTAACAGAAAATAAACTCTACTGACTAACAAATGAAATTTCGACCCGGAAAAATTTGGCAAAGGCAGGCCCAGTCATTTCGAAGATACAGAGCTAAAAAACTTTCTTCTTGTATTGACAAAACAATTGCTTTTGAGGATAAAAAAATTAATACATCTTTTTTTATTTTCCATAAAATATTTTTGTAATTTTGGATTAAAAATTCAAAAAATTACCCAGGCTAAGCACAGTCTAAGCGTCACTCTGGTACAAATGTTTACCCAAGTGAGTTTAGACTGTTTACGTACTCGAGCACTTTTCCAATTTTGTGAGAAAAAAAACTATTGAAAAATGTGAAAATGCCGCCAAGCTAAGCACAGTACAAGTGAAAATGTCGCACAGAATTATTTGCAAATGCGTTTAGACTGTGACTATACGGGAGCACATTTTCAATTTTGTGCAAATTAGGCAACTATTTTTTTTTTTGAAATTGAATTCGAAATGAAATGACGATTGTTAATGTTGTGGAGATGAATTGATTTATGATTTACAATTTGATTTGCTCAGATATAACAAGATAGCAAAAATAATGAAAGTTACAGTACAGTAGAACTCCAATTATCCGAACTCCGACTATCCGAATCGCCGATTATCCGAATCACTTTCAGAAAAAAAAATGTCCAAAAAAGTCTAAGGTTGAAAACCGCAAAACAGCTTACATTGACGGAGATGTTTACAAAACAATGATTTTTATTTCTAAACTTGTACATAAGTACATTTTATTTATATTTAAAACATGTGAAAATGTCATGTTTCTTTCATTTAATTCAATAAAAAAAATAGTGCAATATCAAAACGTAAGTTTATTTCTCTCCAATAGCAATTTTTTTAAAAAAAAAACTCCGATTATCCAAATATTTGATTATCCGAATGGGTCCCGGTCCCCATTAATTCGGATAATTGGGGTTCTACTGTATTTGTAATAATATATTGGTAAACGTTTAAAATTTCTCGAATATTTCATTACGGTACGGGAAGTTCCAGCAATTTGCCTTAAGGCACGATGCCATACCAATAGTTTTAAATTAATTTATTTGTTTCCCATAGAACCCAACCAAACTATATATTCATATATAAATATATGTCTAAAATTAAATATGATTTAAAAATTCCGTCCGCGGCCGTTTTATTAATATTGTGCCTTCCGTCCTATCCGTCGGCCGTTTCCGTTCCTTTCCGTCCGTTCGACCATTTCCTTTATTTAATTCTTAATTCGTCACGTAGGAGACGCCACGAACCGTATCCGGCCAGAACAGAACCGAATAAAAAAGGCCATAGAAGCCTTAAATGGCCGGTTACTTACTTTTGCCTTTAAGAGCACCAGGAAATGGTAATCGATGGTAAAGGTAACGGTAAAGATTGAAAAAAAAACTAGTGGTGTATGGCATAGTGCCCCAAGGTAAATTGCTGGAACTTCCCGTACTGTAATGAAATATTCGAGAAATTTTCAAACGTTTTCGAATATATTAATACAAATACTGTAACTTTCATTATTTTTGCTATCTTGTTATATCTGAGCAAATCAAATGTAAATCATAAATCTTAATTTATCTCCAGAACATTAACAATCGTCATTTCATTTCGAATTCAATTTAAAAAAAAATAGTTGCATATTTTGCACAAAATTGAAAAAATGCTCCCGTATAGTCACAGTCTAAACGCATTTGCAAATAATTCTGTGCGACATTTTTACATATACTGTGCTTAGCTTGGCGGCTTTTCACATTTTTCAATAGTTTTCTCACAAAATTGGAAAAGTGCTTCAGTACATAAACAGTCTAAACGCACTCGGGTAAACATTTGTACCAGAGTGGTGCTTAGACTGTGCTTAGCCTGGGTAATTTTTTGAATTTTTAAAAATCCAAAATTACAAAAATATTTTATGGAAAATGAAAAAAAAAGTAATAATTTTTTATCCTCAAAAGCAATTGTTTTGTCAATACAAGCAGAAAGTTTTTTGAATCATTCAAATCGGACGCTTAGTTCACCCAAACTGCCATTTTTTGCACATTTAGCTCTGTATCTTTGAAATGGCCGGACCTGCCTCTGCCAAAAATTAATCACTTCTTCTCCCAATCATTACAAATTGAATGTTTTTTAGATTAATCAAATCCGATACCCCGTTCTCTTAAAAACTCTATTTGTATTTTCTGCACTCTTTGCTTCGTATCTCCGTAACGGCTGGACCTGCCTTTGCCAAAAACTAGTCAGCACATCTCCCTATCAATAGGGATCGAATGTTTTTTAAACTATTCAAAACGGTTGATCCGTGCGCTTGAAAACGTGGACGAAAATTTGTATCCGCACACACACATACATCCATTTTTTCTAAGGTAAGCCAAAATGTTCAGAAACCTCTGAAACGTAAAGATATATAAAAATTTTCATTTTCAATTTTTTTGCGATTACCATAACTTGCTCTACGGGAAGTTAAAAAGCTAAACTCAATGAATTTTAGGAGGATAATATAAATTCAATTAAGAGTGGACCCAGAACAGAGCCTTGAGGAACTCCAAGCTTTAAATTTAATCTGTTTTATAGTACTAAAAATTGGATAGTACTTAATAGAAAGAAAACAATTTTCATTACATTTATTATTAAGTACAGTTAAAATAAAGTATGTTTCGGAAAGTTTAGGCAATAAATAATAATACATAACAATACTAATTATAAAAAAAGAGTGCGCGTAAGGTTTACACACGATTAAAGTAAAACTTATTTGCTACTGTACAATTTTATGATTATATGATGGTAACATTCGTGATGCACACATTTATTAGTGCCAACCATTATACAAATTTATGTAATTATAAATTATACATTATATATTTATAATAGCATCAAAACTATGTATGATATTTAAAAATAATAATGTAATTAAAGTCATACTTCAAATATGACATGAACGGTTTGTCATTGTAATTAGCATGTAGAAACGAACCTTTATTAGAGAAATGAAGTAATTGCTGCTCACCCAATGAATTATGTTAAAAAATGCCTAAAAAAAAGAACTTCATGTAATTAAAATTACCATACATTCATTGACAGCCTGTATTTTTTTTTACTTTTTCGCTGGCGATATAATCTCATTATTTGAACAGCTGTAATATCTGTCTTGCCTAAAAAATATTTTCCATTTTAATAACTTCAAAGATTTATAGAAACTACGAAAAAAATAATCAATAAACTTGCGTTTAGTACACGGCACAAATGTTTAATTTGTTTTATTATTTTCAAGGAACAGGGTAAAATATTCTTCTGAGATTCGGGCATTTTTCATTAAATATATATATATATATATATATATATATATATATATATATATATAAATATATACACAAATATCCTTTATTACTCCGCTCCTGTTATCATCGTCCCTTCCAAAGTGCATCTTAAGCATTCCGTCTTGGTTCCAAATCCATCCGCCAATCAGCAAACGCGGAACGCGTTCCATCTCTTTCCCTCTTCACTTTTTCCACCAATAACATTCTCAGGAACAAGCGTCGTTAGTCTTATTATCGTAGTTTGAGCTCCGGCTGTTTCCCATCAAATTGAATTAGTGACAAGTTGCCTTTCTTTGTGTGAAAGACGCTTAGTAAGAGTGCACCAGGAATAAATGTTATTGATTTTTAATTAATTAATAATAAATATAATAATTAATAATTTGTGGGTTTTTTGGTGGTTTTAGTTTGTGGTATGTTTGAGGATTTTTTTGGAAATTTTGAATTGTGGTTTTTGCTGATGTGAGAGGGATTTTTTGACGGTTTTTTGAGTAAGTACACAAGTAAATTTATTAAAAAAATTTAAAATTGATAAAAAAATTGTTGATAAATTATTTACTTTTTTTTTAAATAATATACGTAAATAACACACATGATTTTAAATTTATTTTAGGGCTCAAAAAATAGACAATTTTTACTAACAAAATTAATATTTATTATATTTGCAAATTTATGCAAAACAACATTTTTTTTTTTAATTTCAATAATTATTACAACTGTTGAATAATTAACATCTAGCAATATTGACAATTAATAACATAAATTTAAATAAATAAGAGTGCAAAGGATAGAATTTACATGAAAATAATATCCCTAATATGAATGCAATAAAATATAAAGATTTTTTGTTTAATTTGCAATGTCTATTTTTCATTTACCAAAACATTTTTTTCACCCACTCATTTTAATTTTTTTTTTTTTTTTGAGAAATTAATAGATCTCTTATAATTTTGATTTATTTTGATAGTACTATTTTATACTTCTCAATATTTAATTATTATATTTATTTATATTTAAAAAAAAAACGATTTTTTGTTTAACTTGCAATGAATATTTTTCATTTTGTAAAAAATATTTTTTACTCACTCATTTTTTCGATTTTTTTTTTAAATAAATTAATAGATCTCATAATTTTGATTTATAATAATACCATTTAATACTTCTCAATATTTAATTATTATATTTATTTATGTTTAAAAAAATCGTTTTTCTGTTTAATTAGCAATGTATATTATTTCTTATTTAGTAAGATATTTTTTACCCACTTTTATTTTAATATTTTGTTTTTTTTTTTTAATAAATTAATAGATACGATCTCATAATTTTGGTTTAAAATTTTACTATTTCATACTTCTTAATATTTAATTTTTTTTTAATACTAACACTTATACTTTATTATTTTTTTAAAATGATACACGAAATTAGCACACATAATTTTAAATTTATTATAGGACTAAATATATTTAGTCCTATTTTTAATTAATTTTAATTTTT
Organism: Ctenocephalides felis; assembly: GCF_003426905.1. NCBI lineage: Eukaryota > Metazoa > Arthropoda > Insecta > Siphonaptera > Pulicidae > Ctenocephalides > Ctenocephalides felis. The sequence continues at coordinate 21,557,932 of NW_020539727.1, forward strand.
TTAACAAAATTAATATTTAATATATTTGCAAATTTATTATATTTATTTATGTTTAAAAAATCGATTTTTTGGTTAATTTGCAATGTCTATTTTTTATTTAGTAGGACATTTTTTTACCCACTCATTTTTTATAATTTTTTTTTAATAAATATAATATTTAATAAAATTAATAGATATGATCTCATAATTTTAGTTTAAAATTTTACTATTTTATACTTTTAAATATTTAATTAATTTTTTAATACTTACACATTAATATAATTAATATAATAATAATATTTTTTAAATAGAAATATGAAAAATAAATAAAGAAAAATATTTATATAGTTACGTATGGACAAAGTGACTTTTAAAATTATTTTTAATAAATGCACGATTTATTCTATAATCTTAAAATAATTTTATTTTAATCTCTAATATGTCTATTTTAATAACAAATACTAAAATTGACAATTTTTTTTGACACAAATCGAAATAAAAAAGATTTTGTCTAACGGTGTTCGAGAATAAAAAAAAAATGTAAAACAAATTATTTTGGGAAAAAATCTCCTGGCAAAACTATTTATTTTACAAACTTGTAACTTAGCATATACACTCCTAAATGTATCTATTATAATAACAAATATTAAAATTAATAATATTTTAACAAAATTCGAGATAAAAAATATTTTGACCCACAGAACTTGCAATGAAAAGAAATTTCGTAAATGCAATTTATTACCTTTGCACTACGCTTACATTTTATATTTATAATATTTAAAAAAAAACTTTTATCGCCCTCAGTGTATTTATAAAACCAACAATTTGTTTTTACAGACAGTCTGACCTCCATAAAGTACAATTGCTTTAACAAAAACCAAAAAAATAAAAAAATAAACGGTCAAAATTTATAATTAAAAATTCACTTCACGTTCTTTCTGGCGACGAATAATAAACAGAATAAATTTCTAACAGGTGTCTTGCACCAAGAAATCGTAAAAAACTAGTAAATGATATAAAATAGCCAATTTTTTATATTTTTAAAAATCTTTTAACATTTCCAAAATGTTTTCTGAGTGGTATTTTTTTCAAATTTTGCAACTTTTTAACCGAAACAATTAATTCAAACGAGAAGTGTCGTAACGATCTACATAATAATAAACAGAATAAATTACTAACAGGTGTCTTGCACCAAGAAATCGTAAAAAAGTAGTAAATGGTATGAAATAACTATTTTTTCATATTTTTGAAAAATTCTTTAACATTTCCAAAATGTTTTCTGGGTGGTATTTTTTTCAAATTTTGCAACTTTTTAACCGAAACAATTAATTCAACCGAGAAGTGTCGTAATATATATAACGATCTACATATGGACGAAAAGGACCCAAGAACTTTAAAAGTAATTTTCAAAAAAACAATTTTTAATTTTTTTTAACTAATTTTTGTCTCGGAGAATTTCCAAGAATACACATTTCGGCTTTTCGTCAAAGAAATCTGGTGCAAAAAATTAAAAAGCAACAGGCTGAAGATTTCAAAGAAATGAGGTCCGATTTCCGAGGTCAAAAAAAAAACAGACAGATTTTTTTTTAAAATACTTAAATAATACAAAAATATATTAAATATATAATTACAATTTATATTACAGTACAAAACGTTCTATTTTCATTTTTTTAATTTTTTTTTTTTTTTAAATCCTAAATTCTTTAAAAGTGATAAGAAATGCAGGAAATTAGTTTTTATTCATTATTCTGATTCGACAGGAATTTGTTTATATATTTTTATCATATCAATATGAATATTTCATAATAAAAAACAAAAACATGCATTCAAATTATAAAAACAAATTTTTTGTCCATTGATAAGCGTTATCAGAACGATTAAAATAATAATAGAGAAATTTGTCAGTAAGATGAGGACAAGTTTTTTTTGTAAGTTTTGGTGATAAGATATAAATATAAATATATTTATATATATTTATATATATATATATATATATATATATATATTTATATATAATTATCTCTACAATTATTATTATTATCTCTATCTCGAAATGAATTGAACTGTACAAGACAAAAGTTCAAAGGAAAATGATATTATATTAGATATTGTTAGAAATTCTAGTCGTTGTAGGTCTGAAGAAATTTTATTCGTAATTTGTCTAAAAAAATGTATTTTATACTGTACGTTTAGGTACTTAATGTGTGCCATCATTCAGCAATTCAAATTAGAAAAATTTAAACAGACTTGATTTTTACCCGACTTTTTATTTATTTATTTTGTTTGAAATTTTATTTTGTTCTGCGAATTCAATTCGTTTTCAAAATTCGCATTTCTGAACGTATTTTGAATCGAATTGAAATTCAAAGCACTTCTTTGTTTGTCTGGAGATCTTGGAAAGAGATTTCAGATGGAAAATAAAATTCTTCAAATCTTTTGGCAAGTTGCAGAATAACAACTTGAATAACTATAAGGAAAAATTCTTTTGCATTCATTGTACTTTTTTTAAGTATTTCGATTTTATGGATAAAATTTGGAGATTTTATTAATTAGTATAAAAGTAGATATACTAAAGTATTTTATGTAAATATTGCAGTTTTGAAATACAAACGGTTCGGCCCCAAAAAATAAATACAAGCAAGAATTGCTTTTTGATCATACTCTGTATCTGTTATTTAAATTGGTGGAAGTTTTTCTGGTTTATTTTAAATATCTCAAATTTTAGAAAAATATTTGGCAATTTTATTATGTAGTATAAAAGTAGATACATCACAGTATTTTGTGTTAAAATTGCAGTTTTGTAATACCAATTTTTTCAAAAATTTCAAAACTCTCAAAAATCTATTTTTTTCAAAGATTTTAAGAAGTTTTATAGTTTTTCAACAATTTAAATTTTCAGTGCGAAAATTTCCAGCAATTTGCCATAAGGCACGATGCCATGCACCACTAGTTTATTTGAAAACCTTAAATTATCTTGTTAAATGTAAATGCAAATTTTATAGTTTAAAATTAAATATTTTATACAGTTTTATTTAAATTTAAACATTTCTCTTCTAATCATCAATTCATCATCATATAGCTCTAAAAATAATTCCAGCATCCTTTTTTCCTCTCAAGAAGTTCGAGTAATTAAAAATAAAAATAATGATCTCTTTTGTTCGATTTAATGAAGAAGAAACTAACGAGTGATACATTAATGGATCGACATTTTTTTTTTTATTTTATTTTATTTCGAACTAAAAACAGACAGATGCACCATTCATTCATTAGATAGTTGTGATGCATAAAAGTAGTTTTGTAGTTGAATAGTACTTAGAAATACATTGAACACAAGGAAATATTTAAAACTAAAAAAAAACTATTAAATTACTAGATTTTTTAACAAGTCTAATGAGAAACAGCAAAAGTCTATTTTAATGATAATAACTATTAAAAAAATTTAATTTTTACATTTAAAATAATAAATTGACATCCAAATATTATTTAGTATTAGATTACATCTCTTGTAAGTCTTGAACAATTTGATTAAAACAAATGAAAAACAGTAAATAAAATATTTATGAAATATGGTGTGCCTCAAGGGAGAGTTTTAGGGCCACTATTAAAAACGTACAATATTTATAGGCAGATATATAATGTGAATTATATTTACAATTACATAAAATTCTTACATATCATGAATATTTTTTTCTCTGTATGCATTTAATGCAGATGCTTTCATCTGGCACATTAATTTTTTCCATTGACCAATTCTTAAGAAGTGACCGTTTATGAATGGGCTCAATTATTTTATTAAATGAAACACAACTAACGAAGAAACTTACTGACTAAATGAATAAATAAATGAATGAATGAATGAATGAATGAATGAATTAAATGAATGCATACAGTGTGCATATAATATTAAACAACACAATTGCCATTTAGAAGATCTTGATACATCTTAATCGGAATGGAGCAAGGTTAGATGGAAAATGGATTTTTGAAAGTTTTAATTTTTTTATAATTTATGTATTTGTTTTACATAGTTGATATTTTAGTATATTATACTTTATTGTGTCTACTTTGATAACAAATACTAAAATTGATGAGTTTTCTTGAAAAAAAATCAAAATTTTTACTGTTTTATGAAAAAAATACCTACGAAGAATATGCTTTGATGATTGAATTTTAGAAATTTTTCATAATTCGAGTATTTGTTTTACATAGTTGTAATTTCAGTATTTTATACTTTAACATGTCTACTTTGATAACAAATACTAAAATCGATGACGTTTTTTTAAAAAAATTCAAAAATGTTACTATTTTATGAGAAAAGTACTTGTAAGTCTAAGAATGTTGATAAATTATTAAATTGATTACTGAAAGATTTGAAAATTCTTAATAATTCATCTATTTGTTTTACATTGTTGTAATTTCAGTATATTATACTTCAAAATGTCTACTTTGATAACAATTACTAAAATCGATGGCGTTTTTTAAAAAAAAAATCAAAATTTTTACTATTTTATGAGAAAAGTACTTGTAAGTCTAAGAATGTTGATAAATTATTGAATTGATTACTGAAAGATTTGAAAATTCTTAATAATTCATCTATTTGTTTTACATTGTTGTAATTTCAGTATATTATACTTCAATATGTCTACTTTGATAACAAATACTGAAATCGATGACGTTTTTTTAAAAAAAATCAAAATTTTTACTATTTTATGAGAAAAGTACTTATAAGTCTAAGAATGTTGATAAATTATTGAATTGATTATTGAAAGATTTGAAAATTCTTAATAATTCATCTATTTGTTTTACATTGTTGTAATTTCAGTATATTATACTTTAATATGTCTACCTTGATAACAAATACTAAAATTGATAACATTTCTTGAAAAAAATTCAAAATTTTTACTATTTTATGAGAAAAGTACTTCTAAGTCTAAGAATGTTGATAAATTATTGAATTGATTTTTGAAAGATTTGAAAATTTTAATAATTCATCTATTTGTTTTACATTGTTGTAATTTCAGTATATCATACTTCAATATGTCTACTTTGATAACAAATACTAAAATCGATGACGGTTCTCGAAAAAAATTGAAATATTTAATGTTTTATGAAAAATGCACCTTCAACTCTTAAGAACTTATATTGATGTGGTGATAATTTTAACATTCAGCGCGCTTTTATTAATTACGAAAATTCATTAAGGAGATTTATTTTTTTAATGAATCCTGCACTGAGGGTTTAGCTAGTTATTTAGTAGGAAATTAATTTAATAACATTACACTAATGCATGTGTTTGTACTTCTCAAGAACCTAAACAAAATTTTGGATTGCCAAAGATAAAATTCGTACTTTTTGCTTTATATTGTGATTTACGTGTATACAGAGTTTTTGTAGGGACTTGTGTTATATGATAAAATTGTTGATAATTTAATTTTACACAAAAACTCTAAATGCACTATTTATTTTGCGCAAACGGTTCGGCTTACAACTACATTTAAATTCCTCTTACAATTTCATACAAAGCTAAAAGTGTCAAAAAAGTCGGAAAAAATGTCGGAAACGTTTCTCGTTTTTATTTCATTTTTTTTCTATTTAAATTTAGTTTCTGTAAAAGATTAATAGCTTCCAAGTTGCGAAACATGAACCATCTCGTTCTTGTGTTTTTTACGATTGTCATATGGTCGGAGTTGATGGCGAAGTTGTATTTTGAGTATTTAAAATTGCTCAAGGATTTGTACTCAAATTTTTGTAATCAGATTTGGTAAAGAATGATAAGATGTACCAATTTTGGGATTGAAGTTTTTTTTGAAAAATTATTTTGTATGGTGGAATTTAAATTTTTGTATAAATATTCTTTATACATCTACAAAGATGTCAAGGACATTTATAGAATATATAATTGACCATTTGCTGCTTCATTAATTGCTGCTGAAGCAATTAATCTTAAGAGCAATTCAATAAAATTAAATGGTCTAGAGTTAAACTATTTCAATTAATAGAACACAATTTTGGTGGAAGTTTTACTGGTTTGTTTTAAATATCTGGAATTTTAGAGAAATATTTGGCGATTTTATTATTTAGTATGAAAACAGATACAATAAAGTATTTTGTGTTAAAATTGCAGTTTTGTAATACAAACGGTTAGACCACAAAAAATAAATTCAAACAAGAATTGCATTTTGATCATTACTTAACGTTGGTGGAAGTTTTTCTGGTTTATTTTAAATATCTGGAATTTTATGAAAATATTTGGCTATTTTATTAATTAGTATAAAAGTAGATACATTCAAGTATTTTGTGTAAAAATTGCAGTTCTGTAATACAAACGGTTTGACCACAAAAAATTAATACAAACAAGAATTGCATTTTGATCGTTACTCAATGTAGGTGGACGTTTTTTTCGGTTTATTTCAAATATCTCGAATTTTAAACAAATATTTGTCAATTTTATTATTTAGTACAAAAGTAGATATAATAAAGTATTTTATGTTAAAATTGCAGTTCTGTATTACAAACGGTTCGGCCACAAAAAATTAATACAAACAAGAATTGCATTTCGATCATTACCGAATGTTGGTGGAAGTTTTACTGGTTTATTTTGAATATCTCGAATTTTAGACAAATATTTGGCGATTTTATTATTTAGTATAAAAGTAGATACATTAAAGTATTTTATCAAAATATTATTATTAAAATTGCAGTTCTGTAATATAAACGGTTCGGCCACAAAAAATTAATACACACAAGAATTGCATTTCGATCATTACTCAATGTTGGTGGAAGTTTTTTTGGTTTATTTTAAATATCTGGAATTTTAGAAAAATTTTTGTCAATTTTATTAACTAGTATAAAAGTAGATGCATTAAAGTATTTTGTGTTAAAATTGCAAATTTGTAATACAAACGGTTCGACCACAAAAAATAAATGCAAACAAGAAGAGCAATTCAATAAAATAAAAAGTCCAGAGTGAAACTATTTCAAATAATAGAACATAACAAACATTCTTAATAGAATTTAACTCTAAAAACATTTTGTATTAATTTTTCTTCTGATATATTATTTATATTTTAATAATTATTTTTAAGTCTTGTATATTAAAATAAGCCACCTGGAGTTAAAAAAAAACTTACTAAAACTTAGTTAGGTGAAACAGATGTTCTTTAAAGTCTGTCTGGAAGCGTGCTATAAATTTAAAACCATGTACATATTTAAATATATATATATATATATATATATATATATATATATATAATTTTATCTCCTAAAGGGGATTACAGAGAATTTCATCTGTGAAATATGCCAGACACGAAAAAAGAATCTAGAGTACTACATCAACTGAGTAACGAGCCAAAAGTCGATCATTTGTCCAAAAAATTGGTACAAAAATAAGAAAAATTATTATATACATTTATAACAAATATTCTCTGTCTATTTTGACTAAAATTTGTTAACAAAAAAAATTTCGTTGTTAATTAAATTTTGCTTAAAATTTGACAATATAATTATCTCAAAATATGAGTTTAAAAAAAACTATAGGTCGAAATTTAATAGGTTTAAATTTAATATAATAACCCTAAACTGTCATGTAAATGTAAATACATATCAATTCCTAATTTCAAATAATAATTATTATCATTTTGGTGTTATCTTTGCTTTCAAGTGAAAAGCACTTTAACAGAAGCGATCTCTCAAATCTTCAAAGGGACGACTAATTAGTCCGAACAAACATTCAAGCACACACACATACACACACACATATATATACACACACACATATATATATATATATATATATATATATATTTATCTTCTTCTTCTTATATATAAAAATGGAGCTCTCGATAAAATGATTCACTAAAACTTGAAAACGGCTAAACCGATTTGGCCAACCTTAGTCTCGAAAAATTCGTGCTAATCAGTAGTTTGTCGGAAAGGTGAGATATTATTTCAAAATCGTGCAGAAACTTTACATTTTTAATTTGAAAATTTTTGTAGAAGCGTAACTTGAATAAAACAATGAACGGTGGCTAATACGTCAAATGTCAAACGTTTTTGACAGATGATGTTCAATCACGTTTAATAGGATGTTTATACGTGAATAATTATTTAATTATGATTAAATTGTAGTAAGTAGTTTTGTTTGTAGTTTTATTTATACACAAAACGTTAGTAAACGTTTTGACGTATACAAATTGACGGCTAAAAATATATTTTAAAAATATAAAGCGTTGTAATACAGTTATGAAATTATAGTATATTATTTCTTAATATGTGTACTGAATTATAAAAATATAAAATCAAATATGTTTCTAACAGAAGAAACTAAAAAATTGCAATGCACACTTGCATACTCTATTTTTATTAGTCGCGAATCGACTGTTGGATATGATATGAGAAGTACTTTTGAAAAATGTTTTAAAAATGTACAATATTATACTAGAGCTATGAAATTGTAGTATGTTATTACTTAATATATGTACTCAATTATAAAAATATAAAATCATATAGGTTTGTAACAAAAAAAGCTATAAATGTGCAATTTTGTAAACAAATGCACTCTTGCATATATAGTTTCCAATAGTTGCAAGTCCACGGTTTGATGAGTATTTTGAAAAATATTTAAAATTATAAAACGTTATACTAGAGTTACCAAATTTTAGTATGCTATTTCTTAATATGTGTACTAAATTATAAAAATATAAAATCACACATGTTTCTTACAAAAACAGCTATAAATTTGCAATTCAGTAAAATCATGTAATAGAGCCGCAAGTCTTACTACAAACTCAACAATATCAACTTTTTTGAAATGTTAATATGAAAATGCACTTTTTGGCATATTTTTCTCAAACACAGAATATACAGCGGGTCAGCTAGTATATATATATATATACATATATTTATATATATATTCACAAAATAAAGAAAGCTTCTGACGTCCACCACATTTTTCCTTTATTATTGTAGATCACTTGTTACTTATCCCACTTCTGCTTCTGTAATTTTGTATCACGGGCTTTTGTTTTCAATTTCCTGCATTTCTTAAATAAAAAAAAACTAAATTCATGATCATTTTACTTCGTCACTTTATTTCCTACTTCAAATCTGATTGATAGTTTGTCCTGCTGTACTATTAATAGTATTCCATTAACTGGTACTATTTATAGTACCTAGAGTAGAACTATAAATGCAGAGCACTTGAACTTGATTACTTTTCTAATAATATTAATTAGATGACTGCTCGCTCGATTAAGCCCACCAGGATATATATATTTATATATATTTATATATATTTATATATATATATATATATATATATATATATATATTGTTGTAAGAGGCGACAGCCTGTCAAATTCTTAATTAAACAGGAAGCAACGAAAGTGACGAATTGGACGTGAAATTGATTCAATTGGATTAAATTTCGAGTCCTACACTAATTCCAGACGAGAAAATAGAATGTATATATAACCTTCTTCTATATAAATAAAAATAAGTCGGGTTATAAGCTAAGAAAATTAGTTGTGCATGGCATCGTGCCTTAATGCAAGCTGCTGGAACTTCACGCACCGTAATTAAAAATTCGAGTAATGACATTAGTGAGAATTATCAGAATTATGCTTGGTTAAGTCAACGAGCAATTCTTGCCGCAAAGAATAATGATGTACACGCACTGAATTTCACCATTCAATCAAAAATTGCTGGCGATTTGGTGACATACCAATGATTCCGACTGGTCTTCCGTTTGACTTCAAACGATTGCAATTTCCAAGCGTTTGCAATAACAAGTCTCAAGGCCAATCGTTTAGTGTTTACGGGATAAATTTCAAATAGATTATTTAGAAAATCATTGTTTTTCACATGGGCAGTTATACGTTGCCTGGTCACGAGTTGGAAAACCATCCGCTTTGTTTGTGTTAAGGTCAGACCAAAAAACAAAAAATGTGGTTTACTAAAGAGCACTTCAATAAAACGGATAATTTGCGGATTCACTTTCATTTACTTAGAGAAGTTCAACTAAAAAACACTTCATTTTTGTAATCGAAATAAATTCATTACTGTTGTATAATAAAATCAAATTTTTCTTTTTCAAATATAAAACAAACAAAAAATTTCTTCATCTTTCTCACGAAACCATCTGGTGGCGAAACGGATTTCGTCGGGTTTGCTAGTAGTATATATAAATATGAATACCAGAAAATTCGTAGACTTAATTATTTCTTTTAATTTGATTTTTTCTATTTTTTCAGGAGCCTACGGTCGTCTAGCAATGGACGATATTTTACTCTTAAGCTCTAAGGATAGCAATGCTGCCTCTTTATGGGTTGACTATTTGACCACTTGCTTTGACCACATTACCAGGGGCAAGGCCAATTCTGCCAAAATCAGGTAGGGGAGAAAAAATTGCGAACATCATATTTTGTACAATGTTAAAAAATCACGAAATATCACGTGGGGGTATAGTATTTCAAATTAAATATTTCAAATTAATCTATTTTTAATAATCATTCATAATATCATCATTTATAATAATTCACAACTAATTTTATTAATGTAATTAATAACTATTAGTATAATTGATAATTTTGTATATCATTCGTTGTACAACTTTGCTTCCGCCGTTTTAACAATACGAGTTCTTTACAATAATGGCGGCAGCAAAGTTGTACATCTAATATATTTCCGATCAAATTTTAGGGTATACCGAGTTGTTGTAGGACTAAATGCTGTTTAACAATATTGTCAATGATTTAATTTTGAACAAATTTGCCGAAGACATCGTTTATTTCAAATGAACAGTTTAGAAGTTACAAGCGATGAAATAAAAATATGCACTTGATATACTAAAACTTAAAGTTTGTTAGGAAACTAGAGTACTTTATACTCAGATTTTTTTGGCTCAATTGCAATTTTAAAGTATACCGAGTTGCTTTAGTGTATGACTATCTTAGACAATATTTTAGATAATTTAGTTTTGTACAAATTTGCCGAATATTTGATTAAAATCAGACTTATCGTTTGAAAGTTACAAGACATTGCATAAATCAATATGCAGTCTGATGGGTGTAATGAGGTGTCAAAACATTTTGCGTTAAATATATCGTGTGGGGTATCATTTGAAAGGCCTCGATAGAATATATTTAAATGTGAAATTGAATGACATGATAAAACAATAGGGTTAGTAGGATATCACGGTAGTAGGATATCACGTGCATTTATTTTTTACCTCATTTATAAAAAAATCCAAACATTTTCCAGAAAAATAAATCGTTACTAAAAGTGTAGAAATCTCTCATTCCTAATATTTTTTCCAGAGTATTTCCATTTTATGCTGAAGATTTACCAGCAACTCCTTGTCCAGAGCTGGTACGTCGAATCAGGAGTGCCAAGTTGCTCCTAATTGTGCTTTGTCCTCGACTTTTGCAAAGATGCTCCGAAAAAACTGAAGGTAAGAAAGGATTATATATATATATATATATATATATATATATATATACTAGATGACCCGACAGACGTTGTCCTGTACCCACATGCAGGTTTTTTTAATATCCTATACTAATATTAAACGTTCAGTTAAAAATAATAATTATTGTTTTTCGAATTACTATTTACACCAATATATGAGGGATGTGTTAAATGTAGAACTGCTTCAAATTAAATGATGATTCTCAATTCCCACAGTTAACAATTTAATTATTCCTTTAACAAATAATAAAATATGTTCGATAAAATTGTATATCAAAAATTATACACTGCAATTTATAGAACAAATTTATTTCTAATTGCTCAATTTATTTTAATGCCAAGGGTTATACAATATTTTTAGTCATACCTGTAGATGTGGATGTATAAATGAATGATTTTTTATTTATTCACGACTAAAACATTGATTTTCCAAATTTATCACACGAAAAATCATCGTATGCCTTTGTGATGTATTTATTATAATATATTCAAGATACACGTGTCGAAATTTTTCTACCCAAAATAATTGCTTCAATAATGTTGCCTATAATTTTTATAATTTTGTACCATATTTTAACTGGCTTTTAGTAATTTTAATATCTAAATTACATTTTTCTCACTAATAATTCAATATACATTATAACTTAAGTTCATATTTAAAGTGAATTAATTTGTCAAATCGTGTTCACATGTGCTCTATTCAACCTACGATCAATAAAATTATTGCAGTAAATGCAGAGGAAAAAGCGGGTGCCCTGTGAATTTTTTACTGTGCTCTAATTTTCTTGATATTTTGGAAATAGACTAATCTTAATCTTAAGTTCAGAAGTGAAAACAATTTGCACTCTTTCATCACCTCCGGTATTAATTGGATTATAACTCTTTTAATTTTGATTTTATCAGAACTTGTAATATACTATTTTAAAGGTAATGGCAATTGACAGTCTTTTCAATGCCAAACAATGCCTCAAATATTTTTAATATCAATGAATGATAAGCGGTTTTTTATAATTTTTAACATTTATTTCTTCAATCTAACTATATTTCTATAATTCAAAAAAATGTATAAAATTCCCATAACAAACTTCAGAAAGATTTATCAAAATCAGAATAATCGTTTAGGAGGATTATCCTTTCATGTACTATTACAGAAGTATTTTAACGCTCAAATTCATTATTATTATTATTATTTAGTTAGAAAACGTTTGTATGTGAAAAAGAAAAGGGTTGTTTTTAGGGTTTTGCCGGCAATTATTAGATTTTTTTTTCGCCGTAAGAACTATCCTTAGACTTGAACGAACATTTAAAAAAAAAAGAATTGGCCAAATTGGTCTAGGCGTTGTTGAGTTATGCGCTTACCAACACATTTTGCGATTTTTTTAAATATTAAAGATTGGTTGATTTTCACCAAATCATCATTCTAAAATTTAACAATAGTCTTTTTGATCTAATGTTATTTACATTATTCTTTTTTAGACAAATGCGATTCCTCGAGCGAAGTCGATTTATGTGACGTATCAGATGGCATGAACTCCTTCACAGCCAGAATTTCTGCAGATCGTGTAATTGCTGCTATGTTGGGCGTCAAAAATGGTGATGTCAAGGAACAACATAAAAAAGGTAAACTAGTGGTGTATGGCATCGTGCCTTAAGGCAAATTGCTGGAAGTTCCCGTACCGTAATGAAATATTCGAGATATTTTAAACGTTAATAACAAATACTGTAAGGTTAATTATTTTTGCTATCTTGTTATATCTGAGCAAATCAAATGTAAATCATAAATCATAAATCAATTTATCTCCAGAACATTAACAATCGTCATTTCATTTTGAATTCAATTTTTAAAAAAAGAGTGCGCGTAAGGATCACACGCGATTGAAGTAAAACTTATTTGCTACTGTACAAAGTAGCAAATTTAAGTTAAGTAAAAATAAATACATCATATAACAATTTGGAATAATGTTTATTAGTAATATGGTAACACTCGTGATGCACACATTTATTAGTGTCGTCAATCATTATACACATTTTATAATGATAAATTATAAATTATATATTTATGATTGCATTAAAAATATGAATAATATTTACAAACAATAATGCAATCAAAGTCGTACTTGAAATATGACATGATCGTTTTAAAGTAATTGCTGATTAATAAATTCTATAATATTCATTCACACAATGGATTATGTTAAACAACGCCTAAACAAATATTGTTTTTGCAAATTAACTCATCCTGTAACAATTGTGTTTGAAGAACTTCATGTAATTAAAATTAACATACATTCATTTACTTTTACTTTATTTTTTTTTACTTTTTCGCTGATGATATAATCTCATTCCTTGAACAGCTGTAATATCCGTCTTGCCTAACAAATTGAAGCCATACTTTTATATTTGTTTTGCTTGATCTATGAATCATTTGCTTTTTTATGTGAACGTTAATGCAATGATCATCATCAATATTACGAGGTAATAAATTAACCATATTATTAATGCCAACAGGCACATTTATAATTTGGTCAAATATTCCAAATTGTCCATTTGCATGTCTCAATCGTCTAATTTGCATGAAACGCAACCTAGGTGAAATTAACCTTTCAGATACAATATCTAGTTTAGGTAGATGGGAATTTTACCCGAATTTAATACCTTTCAACAAGTTTGACATCCAACCTGATTATTTGAATCAATATTCAAAAAAACATTATCAAGAATTTGTTTTTGAGCATCATTTGATATTTCTAAGTCACTTTGAAACCAAAGTCGATCACACACAAAACATACATAGCCAAAGCTGTCATTTGTAAATTGTTTTTCAAACAATTTTCGTAGCTTGGCGGCATTTTCACATTTTTCAATAGTTTTCAATAGTCACATAATTGGAAAAGTACATAAACAGTCTAAACGCACTTGGATAAACATTTGTATCAGGGTGGCGCTTAGACTGTTCTTAGCCTGGGCAATTTTTTGAATTTCTAATCCAAAACTACAAAAATATTTTGTGGACAATAAAACAAGATGTAATAATTTTTTATCCTCAAAATCAATTGTTTTGTCAATACAAGCAGAAAGTTTTTTAGATCATTCTGCTTGTCAGTAGAGTCCCTTTTGTCCTAATATTTTCATTTGCTCAGTAGAGTCCCTTTTTCTTCTTTATATTTTCATTTGCTCGTCAGTAGAGTCCTTTTTTATAATATTTTCATTATGCTTATCAGTAGAGTTTCTTTTTCTTACAATATTTTCAATTTGCTCGTCAGTAGGGTCCATTTCTTCTAATATTTTTATTTGCTTGTCAGTAGAGTCTTTTTTTCTAATATTTTCATTATGCTTGTCAGTAGAGTTTCTTTTTCTTCCAATATTTTTATTTGCTTGTCAGTAGGGTCCCTTTCCTCCAATATTTTTATTATGCTTGTCAGTAGAGTTTCTTTTTCTTACAATATTTTCAATTTGCTCGTCAGTAGGGTCCCTTTCTTCCAATATTTTTATTTGCTCGTCAGTAGGGTCCCTTACTTTCAATATTTTTATTTGCTTGTCAGTAGAGTCCATTCTTTCTTTTTGTATTTTTATTTGCTTGTCAGTAGAGTCAATTTTTTCTAATATTTTCATTATGCTTGTCAGTAGAGTTTTATTTCTTACAATATTCACAATTTGCTCGTCAGTAGAGTCCCTTTTACTTTCAAAACGTTTTAAGCAAAATTTTTCCTGTCAGTAGACTCCTTTTTTCTAATATTTTTATTTGCTCGTCAGTAGAGTTCTGCTTCCAATCATTACAAATTGAATGATTTCTAGATAATTCAAATCCAATACCCCGTTCTTTCACAAACTCGATTTCTATCTTCTGCACTCTTTGCTCCGTATCTCCGTAACGGCTGGACCTGCCTTTGCCAAAAACTAATCAGCACATCTCCCTATCAATAGGGATTGAATGATGTTTAAACCATTCAAATCGGTTGATCCGTGCGCCCGAAAACGTGGACAAAAAAATGCGGACATACGAAACACACACATCCATTTAGTTTCTGAGGTATGCCTTAAAAATGTTCAGAAACCTTCAAAACGCCGAGAAATGCAAAAATTTTTAGTTTCGATTTTCGGCCCATTACTATAATTACCCTACGGGAAGTTAAATACACCTAAGTCTGTTTTTACACGGTCTTTTTGTACACGGTTTTGATATAACACGGTCTGAAAATTGAATATTTTTAATTTTTTTATACGATTTTATTCCATCTATCACGATTTGAAATTTTATGTACTTAATTTTTTTTTGTCAAATTTAATTTTTGCGAAGTACTCGTATGTTCATATAACAAAAAAGTGTTTATGAAAGAAAAAAGTCTGAAACCATCGATAGTATCGATAGTTTGCGAAAACTAGCTTAAAGATTTAAGTGAATTCCCCTTTAGCGCGTACAAACAATTTTTACTGGTCAAAGCAAATGTGAATAGCACTAATTTAGGGGAATACCCTAAAAATTCTTGTTTTTCACTAATTTTAATAGGTTTTAGAGATTATGAACAAATCACCCATTTTTGTATAAGATCAATGTTTTTTTTTACACGATTTTTTTTACACGGCTTCTCCTGGAACCAATCTACCATGTAAAAATAGACTTAGGTATATAGACTTTTTTTGCAACGCCCTGAACACTGGTCTTCGCCCAGTCCTGGTAATTAATAGGAAGATATTTCTATATTTTATAAAAATGTATTGAAATATGTGATTATCAAAAGTATACAAAATGTCATGACATAATTAATTTTTTTCCTCTAATTATTAATGTTTGTTTTTATTCCCCCAGCGTTGACTTCCTACGACCACTGGACACGCCTAGAAGTCCGTGACCAGGACCAGAATTTTGTAGGATGTCTCCTAAATACATCAATGAGCATCATAGGACGTCCTGGTGGAAGTTGTGCTAATATCCAGGATGACCTTCCCACAAATCCTGGACGTGACCAAGTAGACTGCCCAATGGTGGATCCAAATGAGATGACCATGGTGCAGGAGGATGGTGGTAAAGCTGGATTTAGTGTCCAGCCGAAAAAAGGTAGACAGTTGGTATATTTACATATTGTCAACCAGTTTTATATGTATATTTTATCAGGTTCGATATGGTCAATCGCGTATCCTGGCTTTGCTGAATGATCCTGTTACATCACAAGATTGCGTCGAAGTTTTTGTCGAAAAGAGCGAATCTGGTGAGATGGTGAGGGCTCAGCAAATACGCAAACGGAATCCTTATACTGTCCAATTCACAGTACCAGGTACTTATTAAAAGTTAAGGTTTGCAAAAAACAAGAATTTGTTCTCAGTATTTTGAAATAAAACTTTTTTGGCGCGACATGGGTGTAAATCCGTACAAATGCAACGGAAATTGTTACGCCAACGTGAAGTGAGAGTCGTTCGCTCTCGATGATATGATTTCTATACGGGTCGATTCTGATTGGTCATCGGAAGAATATTTTATCCCGTCCCCCAAAAATAATTGCAGTGCAAATAATGAAAAACCCATGAGGCGCAAACTTCTAACAAATGTCAGTCATCGACTTTATACGTGCGTACGTCACCGAAAGCATGAAGCATAGTGTTCAAATTACCGGTGTTATGTCAAAACTTTTTTAAGATTAAATATGTAGAAGTATAAATTGTGAGTTAATAAAAAATGTCAGGATCGGAAGAATATTTTATCCCGTCCCCCATAAATAATTGTAGTGCAAATGATCGCAAATAATGACATATGAAAAATCTCCGCTGCGTAAGAAATGTAAGTTTATTGAAGTAATTTGTATTATTCGAGTTATTCGAGGTTACTATATACCTTTGAGGTTATTACTAAAATAGAAAATATTTTTACAAAAGACAGATACGATTACGTGATAAGTGAAATTGTGGAAACAATATTTCTTTATTGGAAATTTAACGTAAGTTTTCATGTTTCTCTTTTATGATGGCTATGGAGACTAAATTTAATTTATTTTAATAGTAATTATAAATATTGATGCAGGTTTAAAGCCTCTTACAAACTCTGAAAGATCAAGATTACATCGTCAAACAAAACAACTTGAGGAAAATAATCGGTTTCTGCCAATTTGTTAGAAAATCTTGAGAGAGGTATCAATTTAGATGTTAATGTCAACACCAATGACATAAATAAGAATCTTTTCAAGCTATTTGACTCCTGAAAAACACTACAACTAATCACATTTAAACATATTATTCTGTTATCTTTTTAAATGAAAGTACCGCTGTTACTTTTTCTGATACAGCAACTACATCACGTCAATTGTAAATTGATAATTCTGTATATAATGTGACAAGAAATGATCTTTTGCAAGAGTCAAATGAAGTATTTGAATTTCCATATAAAGACTTCAATTTGTTTAGGAATGCACGAAAATTGTTTGAAAAACAATTTACAAATGATAGCTTTGGCTATGTATGCTTTGTGTGTGATAGACTTTGGTTTCAAAGTGACTTAAAAATATCAAATGAAGCGCAAAAACAAATTCTTAATAATGGTTTTCTGAATATTGATTCAAATAATCAGATTGGATGTCAAACTGGTCGAAAGGCATTAAACTTGGGTAAAATTCCCACTTTGTGTAAATTTAACTGGTTTGTATTTCCACCTGTACCAAATTATCTACCCAAACTAGATACTGTATTTGAAAGGTTAATTTCACCTAGGTTGTGTTCCATGCAAATTAGACGATTGCGACATGCAAATGGACAATTTGGAATATTTTTGGCCAAATTATAAATGTGCCTGTTGACGTTGATAATATGGTTAATTTACTACCTTGTAATATTGATGATAATCATTGCATTAACATTCACATAAAAAAGAAAATGATTCATAGATCAAGCTTGATAAATAAAACAGATATAAAAGTATGGCTTCAATTTTTTAGGCAAGACAGATATTATAGCTGTTCTAAGAATGAGATTATATCGTCAGCGAAAAAGTAAAAAAATACAAACAGTAAATGAATGTATGTTAATTTTAATTACATGAAGTTCTTCAAACACAATTGTTTCAGGATGAGTTAATTTGCAAAAACAATATTTGTTTTGGCGTTGTTTAACATAATCCACTGTGTGAACGAATATTATAGAATTTATTAATCAGCTATTACTTTAGACCGATCATGTCATATTTCAAGTATGACTTTGATTACATTATTGTTTGTAAATATTATACATATTTTTAATGCTATTATAAATATATAATTTATAATTTTATCATTATATAAATGTGTTTAATTGTCAACACTAATAAATATGTGCATCACGAGTGTTACCATATTACTAATAAACATTATTCCAAATTGTTATATGATGTATTTATTTTTACTTAACTTAAATGTGCTACTTTGTACAGTAGCAAATAAGTTTTACTTCAATCGCGTGTGATCCTTACTCTTTTTTTATTTTTCTAGATCTTTGTATGACCGAATCTTGTCTTCTGAGTATTCAACTACGAATCAACGGCAAGTCCATGGGTTCAAGGCCGATAAAATGCGAGGCAAGGTGTCGGGAATTTGAAAGAATTCTCAGAGAATGCCTAGATCGTCCTGATGGGCTCTGGGGTCTTTTGGGACTTCCTGGAAATTTGCAAGATCGCGATAGATTAGACGCTGCTTTGTGCAGAGCCTTGAGGGAAAATATCCCTCAGGACTTCCAACTGTTGGCTGGACCTGGTGTTGACGATTTAGGATGCACAGGTAAAACGGATTTACACAAAATTTGAATAATTTTCAAGATAATAATTTTATTCTTTGCCAGGAATTTTACCAGAATGTCCATCTCTACTGCACTTTTGTGCCAGGTATGGGTTGGAACGTACAGCCATGCGTTTGCTGGATTGTCCAGGAGGTGGTTTTAGTGGGACAACTTTAGATGCATCAGGACGTAGTCCTGCAGAACTTGCAAGTCAAAATGGACACCATAGACTGGCATCTATTCTACAAGGCTACATGGTAAGTCAAGTAAATATTTGTTGACAATATATATATATATATATATATATATATATATATATATATATATATATATCAAAGTCATCATTAATTTCATGAAAAGTAATTCTATACAGTTTTAGAATCTTTCGTTAGTTATATTTCTTCTCTGTTTCTCTTTCCCCTTTCGTTTCTCACAACCCGCTCCCACTCCTTCACTACACGTGCGTGACTACACTGCGTTGTAACCTTGATCATTGTCCACAATGCACGGCTATCAATAACATTAAATATAGGAGGGCAAATATGTGCTCCTTCTATTTTTCGTTTGTTAATATAATAGTATTTTATTATTTTACACAAATTTATAATATAATATAATTAATTTTTTCTTTTGTTTTTCCTGGTTTGGTATGTATGTAAATAAAAGAAACAAATAAATACAATTATTTATTTATAATATACGTTTCGACACGGATTGTGTGTCATCATTCAGCAATTCTTTGTTAACAGTATCTAAAAAATTTACAAAATTTAAATAATAAATTTAATTTTATATTTAAAATAATTAAAAGGTATTATGTATTCCTTTATTGCTAAATCTGTTCTTATTACTTTAAACCACCATTGCGTTAATAAACGAAATTCTGCTCTTATAACAATATTATCATTATTTTCAAAAAATAATTTTCCAAATCTTTGACTATTGTTTTTCATGTTCTATTCGATATGTTTTATTTCCCAAATTTGTATCCACACTGTTTAACTATCCCTGAACATCCCTTTCCAAACACTTCTTTTGTGTCACGTGACTTTTCATTTTGTTTCCATTTGCTCATAACTACATTACACAAATTTTCAGTTTTAAAATTGAAAACAAAACATGTTCAGTTAATATTGTTTATTTTTCTATATTTATTTTATATGTAATGTATGATTGGTTTTTCTATATGTATTTATTCAAAAAATGCTTTTTTCCTGGTGTGGTATGTATACCTTTTAATTATTTTAAATATAAAATTAAATTTATTTTTTAAACTTTGTGAATATTTTTTAGATACTTTAGAGTGCCATAAATACAAAAAGTCTATTTTCATACTAACATTTCAAAAAAGTATTAAATTTTATTAAAGATAATCTGTCCAAACCATTTGACAATTGACGTATGAGCCGCCCTCCATTTTTTCATTTTAAATTAGGCTTCTACAAAAAAAAATTAAATTAAAAATGTAAAGTTTCTACGCAGTTTTGAAACAATTTCTCACCTCTCCCACAATCTCTGGATTAGCACGAATATTTCTAGACTAAAAGTGGCCAAATCGGTTCAGACGTTTTAGAGTTTTAGCGAATCTAACATAAGGAGCTCAGATATATATTAGAGAATTTAAAACACGATTTATTAGATAATAATCACTAGAAAAAAAAATTAATTACAAGGGTTTTATTAGATAAATATTATGCTGTGATATTAGTAAGGATGTACTAAAAAAAATGGATAAATTAATAAAGGGATTATTTTGTTAATATAAAATGCAAATTTAATTTTAAAATGCAGTGTTCATATATAGTATTTGATATAGTCAAAAACTGTTGTAAGTTGTTTAAAAACCTCGTAGGGTTTTCTTCGGATATCGTAAATGTTTTAAACGTTGGAATTTCTAAGAATGTTGTAAATTGTCTAAAAATGTTACAAAATTTTCTCTTTTAAAAATTTGGTAAGTTCTCCAAAAATATTGCAGAGTTTTCTAAGAATGTTGATTAGAGAAAGTTACTTCTTCAAGAAGAAATGACTCTGATTTAAATTAATATATACAATAGTATGAAAATGTAAATTAATATATACATTAGACAAAAGATTACAGAATACTTTTCTGGGAACCATAGCAGACTGATAAGATCCCAAATGCTATAGAAATGATATTATTTCAAGAACCAAAGCGCTTTCATCTATCTTTTATATTTGGCTATATTTGTCATTTTCCATTTATACAGTGAAAACCGACTTTTTTTTCTAAAAAACCGGTTTTTGAAAACCGACAAACCCTATTAAGAACGTTGCAAAGTGTGTTTTTTTTCTATTTATTTATTTGATATAATTCATACATACTGTATCTCAGTCAGACAATTGTTCTGGTATGAGAGATCACAGCAATTATAACAAAAACAAAATCTAAAAAAAAAACAAAACGTGTTGCAAAACATTTGTAAAAATGTTGTAAATTGTCAAAACGATCTTTTACCAAATGGTATTAAAATTCTTGTCTTTTTCAGCAAATGAATGAACTGAGTTCCATGTATGCCTATTTGAAGGGAATCAGTGGAAACAGACGTGTCTCGTCGCGAAATTCGGAGTCCCAAGAAGACGCAATGGGATATCTGGATATGACAACAAATTCCAGAAGATCTAAAAAGGATTCTATAAACTTGAATGTCGATAACGATAATACAGATGATTCTATGAGTGAACAGTGTTGTAGGTTGTTGGAAGAAGACGGTCCAAGGGCTACAAGTGATGCTTTGACATCGGAAGAGGTGGGAAAACAATATATAAATTTGTGTGGTTGTAGTTGGTGTCGATGCTACTAAAATTGTTTTTTGGTTTTAGGACAAATCTATCAGGAGTGTTAGCAGGGGCACAAATGCATCTTGTGGTGACTATGCTAATGCTTGTGCACATCCTGATGCCGATTATTGTCTTCAACCGTCTAATATACCTGTGCCAACCCTGGACTTGACACATAGAACTACATCAGTTGCAGGTAAAATTAAATTTTCTTATTAAAAAAATCGAGACTTTCCGTAGAATAAGTTATAGTGATCGCAAAAAAATCGAAAATGAAATTTTTTATATATCTTTACGTTTCAAAGGATTCTGAACATTTTGTCATACCTAAGAAAAAATGGATGTTTGTGTGTGTGCGGATACAAATTTTTGTCGACGCGGATCAACTAATTTGAATAATTCAAAAAACATTCGATTCGTATTGACAAAGAGACGTGCTGATTAGTATTTGGCGAAGGCAGGTCTAGCCGTTCCGACGATACGGCGCAAAAAGTGCCAAAAACGGTAACTCAGTTCTTAAGAGAACGGAGCGCCCGATTCTAATAATTCAATAGGCATTTTATTTGTGTTGACAAAATGAAGAACTGATTAAATTTTTGGAAAGGCAGGTCCAGCGGTTATGGACTCTCAATAAAAATAAGTTAAAAAAATGCCTTTTGGCGGCCAAAAATGTTTTTTGGACATATGTACATCAAATTATCAGATATTTTATAGAGATTTTAATAATAAGTACGAGTGTAATTTTTTTTGGGTTCCGTACCAAGATTTTTAATTACGGTGCAAGAAGTTCAAGCAATTTGCCTTAAGGCACGATGCCATGCACCCCACTAGTTTTTTTGCATATATTTAACGTTTTGCGACAAAAAATTATGTATGTGTGTGATTTTTTTTTTGACTAGGTCTTTTGTCTGGGTATATCGGGCTTACCCAGACAAAAGACTCAATCTCTTGTTTTTTGTGCCCATGAGAACCGCCGTTGAGCATTACTTAAGTAATGAATATTATATCCTCCCTATGAATTCACAGGGGGAGGATCTAGAATGCTATGATTCTCTCTGTATATATGCGTTTTAATTTAATAATTCATAGGAGAAGGATCTAGAATGCTATGATTTTCTCAGTATATATACGTTTTAATTTAAATAAAAAAATTAAATGCAATTTTTTGCATATATTTAACGTTTTGGGACAAAAGTTTATGATCATGTGATTTTTTCCTTGACTAGGTCTTTTGTCGGGGTATATCGGTCTCCATACCCAGACAAAAGAGTCAATCTCTTGGCTCTCCTGCCCATGAGAACCGCCGTTGAGCATTACTTCATAGGGGGAGGATTTGAATGCTATGGTTCCCTCATTTAAAGAAATTTAAAATAATAATAAGCGTTTTAATTTAAATAAATGAAAATAAAAAAATAAAATGGAATTTTTAAGGTATTGATACAAACATTTATATAGGTGTGTGATTTTTTTTCTCGACTAGGTCTTTTGTCTGGGTATGGAGTCCGACATACCCAGACAAAAGACTTAATCTTTTGGCTTTTGTGCCCATGAGAACCGTCGTTGGGCATTACTTCTTGGGGGGAGGGTCTAGAATGCTATGATTTTCTCTGCGTTTTAATTTAAAGAAATAAAAATAAAGAATAAAATAGAATTTTGTGCATATTTTTAAAGTTTTGAGAGAAAAATTTGTGATCATGTGATTTTTTTCTTGGCTAGG
>NW_020539727.1:21582623-21618291 GCF_003426905.1 Ctenocephalides felis
AAAATCTTGCTCATCGCTGATTTCTTGCTTTATATCCTCCTCAACCGTAACCTCTGATTTTAGAAATTGCTGTGGACAA
The DNA here is from genome assembly GCF_003426905.1 of Ctenocephalides felis. NCBI lineage: Eukaryota > Metazoa > Arthropoda > Insecta > Siphonaptera > Pulicidae > Ctenocephalides > Ctenocephalides felis. The sequence goes on from NW_020539727.1 coordinate 21,582,703, forward strand.
ATTTCTTCAATTTCATAATCATCTAATTCTTGTTTCACCTGAGGATATTCGATCGGCTCAATTTTAATTTCTGTGCTTGAATTTGTTTCTTCAGACATTTTTGACGTTTGAAGGTTATTGTAAAGATGTCTGCTTTAAAAGTAAAGAATTCTTTTGATCTATGCGTTATGAATATGTGATAAATATATTTTGATATTTAATAATTCGTTTTTGTTTTAATATGTCATAATACTCACACTGACTTTTTTGTTATTATTTTATATTTTCACTTGCTTTATTTACGCACTTTGACAATTTGACAGTTCTACTACTTCGTTCTGATTGGTCAACACCAGAAACAACTTCAACTTCGAATTTAACGGCGGCAAATTTAAAATTATGGAAAAAGATAGATTTTGGTCTTATTTAAATTTAAATTTTTCTTTTATGTATTCTAGTGTACAAATTCAAAAGAACATGTGTACGAGAAGATTTTTCTCAGTTTAAATTATTTTAGTAGGTACAGTTCTTTGATCATGATAATTCTCTCCGGTTTTATTCCTTTTGCGAAATTTTAAACGCGTTTTACTCAAAACTAGTTCTTTCAATACGATGTACACCATTTCTCGGGTTCTACTGGACCGATTCAACTGAAATTTTCTGAGAATCTACTTTATAAACATCTCCCAATCTAGATCTAGCATATACCAGCATCATCCCCAAATTTTAATCTTTACTATTTTTGAAAACCGAGAAACTCAACAAAGTAGTAAGAAAAATTGTTCTTATTTTTAAACAGTCGTCATTTCATCAAAATTCTTTTTATGATTGATAATCCTTTTTTTAACTTCGCGCAGGGTAAGTTATTGTAATCGAAATTGAAAATTTTTACATTTCTCGACGTTTTGAAGGTTTCTGAACGTTTTGGCATATCTTAGAAAAAATGGATGTGTTTGTGTGTGTATGTATGTATGGATACAATTTTTCGTCCACGTTTTCGGGCGCACGGATCAACCGATTTGAATGGTTCAAAAAACATTCGATTCCTATTGATAGGGAGATGTGCTGCTTAGTTTTTGGCAAAGGCAGGTCCAGCCGTTTCGGAGATATGGAGCAAAGAGTGCAGAAAATAGAAATTGAGTTTTTGAGAGATCGAAGCATCCGATTTGAATGATCCAAAAAACATTCAATTCGTATTGACGGGGAGAAGTGGTTATTAGTTTTTGGCAAAGGCAGGCCTAACCATTTCGGAGATACAGAGCTAAATGTGCAAAAAATGGCAGTTTTTGAGAGTACTAAGCGTCTGATTTAAATGATTCAAAGAACTTTCTGCTTGTCTTAACAAAATAGTTGATTTTGGAAAAAAAAATTCTTTCAACTTTTTTTTTTTTTTAAATTTTTGTATATCGAAAATAATTCAGATTAAATTTTTAATTCTGACTATATTTCTAATATACTTTAAACAAATAATTTCAACTCTGCAATTCAGTTTATATAATTCTTATAAATATTAGACAATGTTACAATATTTATAATAATCTATTTGAAAACATTCAGTATTTCTCGAACATTTCGTTACGGTACGGGAAGTTCCAGCAATTTGCCTTAAGGCACGATGCCATACACCCCACTAGTTTTCATTTGCATTTGTGGTTAATTTGTTGAGACCACCACTTCAACTACTGCAAATTTTTAAATTATTAACCCTTAACTTACTTTTTTTGTAATCTTGCAATGTTGATAAATAAATTATAAAAAAAATGGTAGCAAAGTAAAGCCTGCCTTTTTTATGATGATTCAAAAATGAGCTCAAGTTCATGTCTCTACACTAGAATAGCCCCTTAATATTGTATAATAAATCTAGTTTAACAACAAATACTTAAATCAACTGATGTTGCGATGCAAAAATTTGAACTTTGTTATATTAATATTATTATAAACTGGCTGTACAATATAATGTACAAAACAGTGTTAATTTATTCTATGTCTCCTATTTATATTAATATACATCTATGAAAAGAAAGTGTCCATTTCAGTATTACAAACAGATCCAATTTTATTTATATATGTAGGCTTAACAATTACATACAATACACTTTTGTGAGTAACAGAGTTAAAAAAACATTGCAATTCCACAAGGAAAGGATTTTAAGGTTGGTTAGTTTCCAGCAAATTCAACATATTTGTTGAACGTTTTCTTATAGGTTGTATTCCAGCATGTACTTCTGTTACATGTTGTCCTAATGTATTTTTTGTTTCAAATGTTTTATTGCAAATTCCACAACTATAAGGAAGTTCTCCAGTGTGAACTCTTTCATGTTTCCTTCTTTTATGCTTCCTATACGATTCTTTATTTGTGAATGTTTTTCTACATATATTGCAGTCATAGCATTCTCCATTGTGAATATTTTCATGTCTTTTTAATGCATCTTTCCTTGCAAATGTTTTATTGCAAATTTCACAACTATAAGGATGTTCTCCAGTGTGAATTATGCTATGTTTTTCTAAATAATCCTTTTTTTTGAATGTTTTACTGCATATTTTGCACTTATAAGGACACTCTTTTTGGTGTTTAGTTAATGATAGTTTTTTCACAAACATTTTTTTGCATACTTCACATTCGTAAGGTTGTTCTGTAGTGTGAAGAACTTGATCAAATTTCAATGATTGTTGTCTGAGGAATGTTTTATTACATATTTCATAAATATAGGGCTTCAGATTATCCCTTGTTGAACATTTTTCAGAAACGTTTTCGAATGATTCGCTCGTAGTACTTGAATTACTGATGTTATCATCAAATATGTAAGGTTTTTCATTGAAACTTGTATTTAGCGCAGCATCTTGCCTATCAATCTTTTCTTGCTTCATTTCCTCATCAATAGTAACCTCAGATTTTAGAAATTGCTGTAGGCATATTTCATCAATCTCCATACTCATATTTGATGTATATTGATAATCATCAAATTCTTGTTTCACTTCAGGATATTCGATCGGTTCAATTATAATTATTGTATTTGAATTTGTTTCTTCAGACATTTTTGACTTTTGTAGGTTAAGGTAATTGCTATCTAACGATGTATGCCTAAAAGTCGATAAGATTTGTAATTTATGTGTTGTGAACGTGTAATAAATATATTTTGATATTCATCAGCATGTTATAATACTAACACTGACTTTTTCGTTATTATTTTATTATTTCACTTATTTTATTTACGCACTTTGACATTTTGACAGCTCTACTTCGTTTAGGTTAGACAACATTAAAAAGATTTCAACTGCGAGTTTATCAAGGCTACCAAGAATTTAGAAATTCTGACTTTTAATGATGCAATAATAATAAAAATATAAACGAAAGCGTTCTAAATTAATATTGAATTAATCTCTATCTTTTTTCATGTAACTATATCACATATGATTTTAAATTTTGCCGCCGTTAAATTAGAAGTTGAAGTTGTTTCTGGTGTTGACCAATCAGAACGAAGTAGAAATGTCAAATTGTCGAAGTGCACAAATGAAGCAAACAAAAATATAAATAATAACAAAAACATCAGTGTTAGTGTTATATCAAATTAATAATTATCAAAATATATCCATTGCACGTTCCAAACACATAAATTACAAGACTTCTCGACTTTTAGGCAGAAATTGTTAGATAGCAATTACCATAACCTACAAAAGTTGAAAATGTCTGAAGAAACAAATTTAAACACAACAATTAAAGTTGAACCGATTGAATATCCTCAAATTAAACAAGAATTTGATGATTATGAAAATATTTCAGACATGTGTATGCTGGGTGAGGAAATATGTCTACAGCAATTTCTAAAATCAGAGGTTACAGTTGAGGAGGATATAAAACAAGAAACGATTGATGAGCAAGATTTTAAACAAGGTCCTCAAGTGAAACAAGAGGTTGAAGATAATGAACATGCAACAAATATGAGTATGGAGAATGATGAAATATGCTTACAGCAATTCCTAAAATCTGAGGTTACTATTGACGAGGAAATTAAACAAGAGAAGATCGATGGGCGTGATGCTGCAACAAGTTCCAATGAAAAACCTTACACATTTAATGAAGACATCAGTAATTTAAATAATATGAGCAAATTATCTGAAATCCTTTCTGGAAAGTGTACAGCAAGCGATAATCTAAAGCTCTATGATTGTAAAATATGTAATAAAACATTCCAAAAGAAGGCACTTTTAAACGAACATAAAAAGATTCATACTGGAGAACGTCCTTATAACTGTGAGATATGCAATAAAACATTCACATTTAAACAATCATTAATTCTACATAAAGTTATTCACACTGGAGAACGACCTTATGAATGTGAGATATGCAAAAAAACATTTTCAGCCAAGAACAATTTATTCAAACATAAAAAGCTTCATACTAAAGAAAGTGTTTGCAAAATATGCAATGAAACATTTGCAACAAAACAATGTTTGAAACAACATAAAGTTACTCACACTGATGAATGCCCTCATCAGTGTAATACATGCAAAAAGAGATTCAAATCAAAATATTCATTAACAGAGCATGAAATAACTCACACTGGAGAACGTCCTTACAATTGTGAAATATGCAATAAAACATTCAGATTAAAAGCGACATTAAGACGGCATGCAGTTTTACACACAGGCGAACGTCGTTACGAGTGTGAAACATGCAAAAAGAGATTTTCACTCCTAGTGACCTTAAAAAGGCATTTATATGTGCATTCTGAAGAACGTTCTTATAATTGTGAAATATGCAATAAAACATTTAAAACAAAGCGAGATGTAAAATATCATGAAATTATTCACACTGGAGAACGGCCTTATAGTTGTGAAATATGCAATAAAACATTTGCATTGAAAAAGACATTAACACAACATGGAGCAGTTCATGCTGGAGAACGTCCTTACAGTTGTGAAATATGCAATAAAACATTCAGATTAAAAGCGTCATTAAGACAACATGCTGTTTCACACACTGGTGAACATCGTTATGAGTGTGAAATATGCAATGAAGTATTTAAAAGCAAACCTGGATTTAGAGATCATGGAACAATTCATACTGGAGAACGTCCTTACAGTTGTGAAATATGCAATAAAACATTCAGATTAAAGGTGACATTAAGACGACATGCAGTTTTACACACAGGCGAACGTCGTTATGAGTGTGAAATATGCAAAAAGAGATTTTCCCTCTTAGTGACCTTAAAAAGGCATTTATATGTGCATTCTGAAGAACGTTCTTATACTTGTGAAATATGCAATAAAACATTTAAAACAAAGCGAGATGTAAAATATCATGAAATTATTCACACTGGAGAACGGCCTTATAGTTGTGAAATATGCAATAAAACATTTGCAAGGAAAGCGACATTAATGAAACATGGAGCAGTTCATGCTGGAAAACGTGCTTACAGTTGTGAAATTTGCAATAAAGCATTTGCATTGAAAAATGTATTAAGTCGACATGTAAGAGAAGTACACGATGGAGTAAGAAAAGGTTCAACAAAAATTTTGGAAGTGCCGGAAACTGTTCAACCTTAAAATCTTTGTGGTGATACGATTTTTTTAAAATTTTTTTTTTATTTATTTATTTATTTGATATAATTCGTACATACTGTATCTCAGTCAGACAATTGTTCTGGTATGAGAGATCACAGCAATTATAATAAAATCTAAATTTTATGTAACAGGCTTACATTAAGACATCTATATATTTTTACTTATTACTATTATAGACACATATATACACACAATGCTTGCGTACATACATACGTACTTATACTTAATTAACAGAAGTAATATAGTATTCTAATTAGGAAGTTTATCTCATTTATTGCATTTATCTCTTATATAATTTTTAAATTTAATTTTGAAACTGTTTAGGTCCGTCATTGTCTTTAGTTTGTCCGGTAGTTTGCAGTTCATGTATTTTTTTAACTCTGTTACCTATAAAAGTGTGTTGTAATTGTAATTGTTTAATAATGTTAATTTAAATGCTTAAATAATTATAAATATAGCATTTTATTTTTTTCAATAGAAAAATATAAATAGACTGTATATATACTCAGATAGTTGAAGTAAATAATTTCGACTATGACAATTCAGTTTTAAAATGTTTATACATTTCATATGTGCTATTTTACATTAGTCTTAGAAATATGAGATAAGGTCTTTGAATGAATTCATTTTAACGCGACTCGTTTAGGTTTCGTTTATATATGTTGCGTTTCTTGTAAACATAAACAAAGATCGTCGCCTAAATATAAGCACTTATATACAATCTATAAAATACGAGTGATGAAATTTACAGTATTAATAATAATAGAAAATATTCAAAACTGTATGGTAAGTTCCAGAAATTTACCTTCAAGCTCAAAGACCAATAAAATTGCTAACTTACTATTTTTTACTTACAGAATCTATCGGATCTCCCAAATCACCAACACCGAGTACAAATCCATTCACATCCAGCACGACAACATTGTTTTCCTTACTTGGAGCCTCAGGTGGAACCTCTCAATTCTCAGATTACCTGACACATCCTAGCAACATGCGTGTGTATCCTGGACACCTGCACCAGGCTTCAAGCAAAACCCATCTAAACTCTTCGTCTGGTGTTGTGAAGGCAGAAATCCATCGGAATTCTTCCGAAGCTGGCAGCAGCTGCGAGGAAAAGGTAATAAGAAACATTTATTTATTTTACTTTTTTTTTTATTTATTTTTACTGTAATAAATATTATTAACTTGCCATAGGGCAAGTTATAGTATGGCAAAAAAATCGAAAATGAAAATTTTTATATATCTTTACGTTTCAAAGGTTTCTGAACATTTTGGCATACCTTAGAAAAAATGGATGTGTGTGTGTGTGTGCGTGTATGTTTGCGGACACATATTTTCGTCGACGATTTCGAGAACACAGATCAACCGGTTTGAATAATTAAAAAAACATTCGATTCGTATTGATAAGGAGACGTGCTGATTAGTTTTTGGCGAAGGCAGGTCTAGTCGTTCCGAAGATACGATGCGAAAAGTGCCAAAAATGATAACTCAGTTTTTAAGAGAACGGAGCGTCCGATTTTAATAATTCAAAAAACATTTTACTTGTGTTGACGAAATGAACAACTGATTAAATTTTTCCAGCGGTTTTGGACTATCAATTAAAATAAGTTAAAAAAGTGTCATTTGGCGGTCAAAAATGTTTATTAAACATATGTACATCAAATTATCAGATACTTTATAGAGATTTTAATATTGTGTATACATTTTGTGTAATTTTTTCTGGGTTCCGTACCAAGATTTTTAATTTTGAAGTTTATTTATACGGTTCAAACAAATGTCCTCGACATTTTCCACAGTATGGAATAACCGATTTATAAGATTGAAAAATCATTCGGTTCGTACTCGATCGCGAGGCGTTTTTTCAAAAGACAATTTTGCTGTTTTGGAGGTATGGAGCGCAAAGGGTGTAAAAACGGTTATGCAGTTTTTGAGAGAACGGATCATCCGATTAGAATAATTCAAAAAACATTTTGCTTGAATAGGCGGTGTGCAAAAAAGGCATTTACGGAAAATTTAATAATTTTGAAAATTTTCAAGGAAAAAAAAATTCAAAATTTTCAAAAAAATTCAAAGTTTCATAAAAATGAAATTTTCGAAATTTTTCATTTTCAAAAAAAAAACTAAATTTTGAAAAAATTTAAAAAATAATCTTACAAAAATTTTAAGACTTAAAAAAATCGAATATTTTCAAAAATTTCCAAGTTCTCAAAATATTTAGAAAAAGCATGGTTTTTAATTATCAATCATTTCAAAATTTTGAGTTTTGATTTCTAAATTATCAAAAAACTCAAATAAAAAATGGACTTTTGTGAACGTTAAGGTGACCATACGTCCCGGATTGGCCGGGACAGCCCGAATTTCACCGGATTTTGATTTTTTGTCCCGGATGTCCCGGTGTTTCGAAAATTAACAAAAATTAGGAAAACAAACTAACAGATGCTATTTTTTTCAAATTAATTGAACAGAACATATAGATTGAAAAATATATAATTATAATAATATAATAAAAATATATAATAAGATATAATATCATAGATAAAGAAGTATTGCATATAATAATCGAAGTATAAGGTATTTTGTAATCACAAATATAATTTATTATTTTCTTCACACCACACACACACACACACATATATATATATATATATATATATATATATATACGAGGTCTGTTCAAAAAGTACCCGGAATTTTCGTTTTTTCAAAAAAATATTTATTTATTCGTCTACATTAATGTGGTCCCCTTCAAAGTAGTCCCCCCCAGATATAATACACTTATGCCAGCGTTTTTTCCAATTTTCGAAGCACCCTTGATATTCACTTTTTGATATGTCCTTGAGCACTCTCGGCGATTTTCTTCAATCGAGGAAAACCGCCGTCCTTTCATGGGTCTCTTCAACTTTGGGAATAGGAAAAAGTCACACGGAGCCATATCTGGTGAATTTTTGCACTTTGCAACACTTTATTTCATTTTTTACGCAAAATTTAATACAAATTCTTTGACTTTTCAATTCTTCCATTGTAAAAATCGCCGAGCTCAGAAAAACACGTCGAACCTTAGCGACTACCACAGACAAAGTAAACAGTGAATATAGCTGAAAATTTCATCATACTTTAGGGGCATGTATACCAACACAATAAAAAAAAATTTTGACAATCAGACACTCCAGACCCGCGAAATTTAATTATTAGTAATTCCGGGTACTTTTTGAACACACCTCGTATATATATATATATATATATATATATATATATATATATATATATATATATAACCTCCCATAATCTTAGGAGTGATCTAACAAACTCACAATTACATTTCAAAAGCTTACTAAAACTTCTTTTTAAGGGTCCGCAATTATGATAAAAAAAAATTCATTTAAAAAAACCTTTTTTTTATTGTATCCTTGAATAGCATTTGTTATATAAACGACTAACACACCCCCCGGATTACCATAACTAAAAATTGCCGTCCCGGATTTGACTTAAAAAAATATGGTATATACCTTAGTGAACGTAGACATAAATTGTTCATAAAATACGCTTGTCGCCCATTTTAAAAGTTTATTATTAGGCGTTTCAACCAGGCTTGCATCGAACTTACATTCGGCCAAATAACAAATAAATACAGTAAATAAAAGGAGTCTGCCGCTCAGCGAAAGTATTGTGTTTTATCTTTTATGCGATAAAGAACTGCGATGGATCTGGTTATGAAAATCTTTAGTTACTATGATACAATATGAAAAATGAATGAATGATTTTATTATTGTATATATATATATTAATTTAAACTTTATCGACTTTTGAGATTATAAACAAATACGTAAAGAATGCTTTTCTCAATATTCAAAGATATGTTAAATTATTGTTATAGTTTTATGTTAATTAATTTAAAGTTAAAAAGCCCTTATTAGTTTACAGTATATATTATATAATTATATATATATATATATATATATATATATATATATATATACAATTATTGATTGTTTTCATTCCTCGATTATTTAATTACGGTACGGGAAGTTTCAGCAATTTGCCTTAAGGCACGATGCCATACACCACTAGTTCATTCATTTATGGTATAAATAACAAATTTTTGATGTACTATCTTTTACCTTAGTCTCCAGATGAGGAGTTAGCCGAATTGATCAAGGATTTTAGACGAGGAGCTCGTGGTTTGGCCGAAGTGGAGCGTTTAGCAGAGCAGTGGCGTGCAAGACACGCCACAGCAGGGGCACAAACGCAAAGGGAACGCGATCGTATGCTGAAATCAATGCGGGAGCAGTACGATAAATTACAAAAACAAGGAGGGGCCAACGGCGTGGATGGTAAAATGGGTGCACTGGAACGAGTCAGGAAACTTTTTGCCAGATCTAGGCATGCAAAAGGTAATGGCAACTAAAAAATATTTATAATATTTAAAAACAATAATGTAATTAAAGTCGTACTTCAAATATGACACGATCGGTTTGTCATTGTAATTAGCATTTAGAAGAAATTTGTTAGAAAAAGTAATTGCTGATTAATAAATTCTATAATCGTGGATTATGTTAAACAACGCCTAAACAAATATTGTTTACTCAACATGTATTAATTGTGTTTAAAGAACTTCATGTAATTAAAATTAACATGCATTCATTGACTGCTTGTATTTTGTTTTACTTTTTCGCTGGCGATATAATCTCATTCTTTGAACAACTGCAATATCTGTCTTGCCTAAAAAATATTTTCCATTTTATTAACTTCAAAGATTTATAGAAACTACAAGTCCATTTCTAATTTTATTTTTAGTTTTGCTCGTTAGTAGAGTCCCTTTTTAATATTATTTTTAGATTGCTCGTCAGTAGAGTCCATTTTACTTTAATTTTTAATTTGTCATCAGTAGAGTATCTTTGAATTTTATTTTTAGTATGCTTGTCAGTACAGTCCCTTTTTAATATTATTTTTAGTATGCTCGTCAGTAGAGTCCCTTTTTATTGTTATTTTTAGATTGCTCGTCAGTAGAGTCCCTTTTTCTTTCATTTTTAATTTATCATCAGTAGAGTCTCTTTGAATTTTATTTTTATTTTGCTTATCAGTAGAGTTTATTTTTCATTAATTTTTATTTTAATAATCAGTTTGAATGTTATTTTTAGATTGCTTGTCAAATATTTAAAAACAATAATGTAATTCAAGTCATACTTCAAATATGACATGATCGGTTTGTCATTGTAATTAGCATTTAGAAGAAATTCGTAAGAAAAAGTAATTGCTGATTAATAAATTCTTTATTATTCGTTCACACAGTGGATTATGTTAAACAACACCTAAACAAATATTGTTTGAAGAACTTCATGTAATTAAAATTAACATACATTCATTGACTGCTTTTGTATTTTTTTACTTTTTCTAGACGATATTCAATTTGCACGTCAGTAGAGTCCTTTTTTTAAATCTTATATATGAAAATTAAGTTTAATTTACTCCTCAGTAGAGTCCTTTTTTTATAACCTTGCTCGTCAGTAGAATCCGCTTTTCAAGTCATTAAATATTAATAATTTTGCTCGACAGTAGAGTCTCTTTTTCTAATTAATAATTTTGCTCGTTAGTAGAGTCCCTTTTTCTAATTAATAATTTTGCTCTAAAGTAGAGTCCCTTTTTCTAATTAATAATTTTGCTCGACAGTAGAGTCGCTTTTTTTAATTAATAATTTTGCTCGACAGTAGAGTCCCTTTTTTTAATTAATAATTTTGCTCGACAGTAGAGTCCCTTTTTCTAATTAATAATTTTGCTCGTTAGTAGAGTCCCTTTTTTGTCTTTTAGATCAATTTTGTACATTTCTATCAAGTTATTTGATCACTTGTCAGCAGAGTCCCTTTTCTATTATTTGTTTATTTATTATTCATTTGTCAGTAGAGTCCAGTTTTGTCTTTTTTGTAAATTTTTAGTTTGCTCGATGGTAGAGTCTTTTTTTATATTTACGAATTTCAAATTTGGTCGCCAGTAAAGTCCAATTTCAAATATTTTATATTAAAATTGAGTTTGCTCGTCAGTAGAGTTCTTTTTTAGAGACATTTTTTATTCATATTTTGCTCGTCAATAGAGTCCCTTTCACAAAACATTTTTCATTAATATTTTTGCTTATCAGTACAGTTGCTTTTAGTATCTAAGTTAATTTTGCTTACCAGTAGAGTCCTTTTTCTTCTTCTTAGTTGAAATTAAACTTCGTTTTTTTAGTTTGCCTGTCAGTAGAGTCTTTTTTATATTTGCTAGTTTCAAATTTGATTGTCAGTAGAGTCCTTTTTGTATTTTCTTATCGATCAAAACTTTGTTGGCTTGTCAGTATAATCCCTTTATAACTTTAAGATGAAATTTATGATCATATTTTAAATGTTCGATTTTTTATTTGCTCGTCAGTAAAGTCCTTTTTGATCGTTTAGATCAAAACTAAAGTTTCCTCGTCAGTAGAGTCCTTTTTTATATGTTTCCTTTCTATATCTTTTATATCTATACAAGTTAGTGGAGATCTTTTTCAGTTTTTATATTTACTAATTTTGAATTTAGTCATCAGTATAGTTCCTTTTTATCAACTAGATTGTAATTAAAGTTTGCTTGTCAGTAGAATCCATTTTTATGTTCTGGATTAAAATTATGTTTGCTCGTCAGTAGAGTCCTTTTATTTTTTCATTTAACAGTTTTAGAATCTGTCTTGTCTATAAAAACATTATCTATTTTAATATAGAAATAATTTCTAATAAATAAACTTACGTTTAGTACACGGCACGTATGTTTAATTTGTTTTATTATTTTCAAGGAACAGGGTAAAATATTCTTTTGATTCGGGCATTTTTCATTAAATCAAGATTTGTACTACGATGTAACTTTAAAATGTTTATTTATCTCAATTTGGCCAAATTTGGATGTACTTATGTCCAATTTTTTTTGCAGAAAACGAATCTAAAGGTGATCAGGGTAAACCAAGTGATGTGCAAGGTGAAACTCATAAAATTGGCGGAGTTATTAGACCGATGAGCAGTTTGAGCATACATAGTGTTTCTAGTAAGTTAAATTTTAACTTAATATAGAATAGTACTATTTAGAAATATTAATATTTGCGATAATTATCGCACTATCTATTTCATGCATGCATCATACTCCAGTCAATGGAGTGTTTTGGGTCTGAATTTCTTTACTGTGCTCCGATTTACATAAAATTTTGGAATTAAGTTCATCTTACCCTCATGTTCAATGTTCAAAACAATTTGGTGGAATGACACCCCTTCTCAATTGTGTAATTACATTTTTTCAAAATAACGTCGGAAATCGATAGAACTAATTATGAGAAAAAATGCCTAAAAAGTTTAAGAAAACTAATACTTTTCAAGTTACTGGCAACTGAATTTTTATGTATTTTTGGCGTTTTTCTTCGTTTTTTTGCAAATATTTCCTAAAATATACATTTTAACGAAAATCATGTTATGAACAAAATAATGTCAATAAAAATATTAATAAATCGGTATTACATAAAGTGTTCTAGGAATAATATTAAGCAAGATTTGAAAGAGCAAAGTCGTTTTTTATTTCGTTCAAGATTTAATTGTTGTATTTAAAGCCATCTAGTGTCGATGTTTTACATTTTATGCATTTCGGTGAAATTGGGTTTTATAGTGCTCAACATAAGCTTTAAAATGAGTGCTGTTACAAGTCTTTTGCGTGTAAAATGAGTGAGGTATGTATAATATGTGTTTTGCGTGTAAAATGATGCAAATAAGAAGCATATACGATGGTTTTTTCTTTCAAATCATGTGGTTTAATGAGCGCCATTTCCACCAGAATTAAAGTAATTCACATTCCATCTAGCATTCACTTCATTATACACATCTTGATGGATTCTAGCAGATTCACTACTTTAGTACAAACTATTTTCAGAAAACTCACGAATTTATAAAAACTTTTTTTTCCGATTTTTTTAAAGCTCGATAAAATGTTAGGTATACTAAGGCTCTGAAACGGCTGAACCGATTTGGCCACTCTTAGTCTTGAAAAAATCTTGCTCATCCAGAGATTGTGGTGAATGTGAAAAATTATTTCAAAACTCCATAGAAACTTTACATTTTTAATTTAAAATGTTTTGTAGAAACGTAATTTAAAATGAAACAATAGACGACGACTCATACGTCAAAGGTCAAATGGTTCTAACTGATTATGTTCAATCAAATTATAAAATAATAAAATAATAAATTATAAAAGAATAAAAGATTTGTATAAAATATATAGATAACGATCAAAGGGATCTCTCTGGCTTATTATTGTTTTTTTATTATTTTTCTTTTACACAAAAATTGACAGAGTTATGATTGCTTCAAGAGTGCGCGGCCGCGCAATCAGAGTCTTTCTCGAGCCCTTTAACCGTTCGCCGTTTCAAAATGAGAGGAGTTATGAAAAAAATTGTGAAAAAAAAAGTTGTAGCCGTTTTATTTACCTTTCAAATGGTATATTACAATTTTATATTTATCAGGTTCATCTTCGTCTGGACGTCTAAGTACTGGAAGTGTTTGTAGTGGAGCTTCTTTGGGCGACAGTGGCACACATTCTGATAATGAAGACAGAAAAGTAAGTCATTATTGAAATTAGATACATTAAGCATGAATTTCTTTAATTTTTTTTTCTAAAGTCCATATAGGGTGAAACTAGATAAAATTTACAACATTTCCTAGTGAACACTTTTATACACTCCGATATAAAAGTTTTGAATAAAACGACTTTGAATTCGATATTTCATTCTTAAGCAATAAATATTGGAAGTTCGGGATATTTTTCTGGTTTTTGTCACATAACTCAAAAATTTCATATGGAACCACCCCTTTTCAGTTAGATAGGGTGAAACTAGATAAAATTCACAACGTTTCCTAAGGAACACTTTTATACACTCCGATATAAAAGTTTTGAATAAAACGCGTTTGAATTCGATATTTCATTCTTAAGCAACAAATATAGAAAATTTGAGGCATTTTTTTGGTTTTTGTCAAATAACTCAAAAATTTCATATGGAAACACCCCTTTTAAGTTAGACAGGATGAAACTACGTTAGTTTTGTTCTAGGAATTTTAATTTATTTACCTTACCAAAACTAGATAAAATTTACTAAAATATAGTATAACTAGTTATACATATATGCATAATAAAATTTTAAATAAAATTAGGTAGAACGCAGGGTTGTATATTCTACTAATTGGTAATATATGAATTTTGGACACTTTTCCGGATTTTTTCAATTTACTAAAAAAATTTGTTCCAGGCACTTTAATATATATACATCAGTAAAAACTAAAAAAAAGTTTACTAACATATAGTACAATTAGTTATATTAGGTTGTCAAATATCTCCCTTCCGCTTTTTTGCTTTTGGTTTATAATACAAAAAGGCGGAAGGGAGATATTTGACAACCTTATATATACTTGCATATCAAAATTTTGAATTAAAGAGACGAAACGCAGGATTGTATATTCTGCTTATTGCAAATATATGGATTAGAGACATTTTTCTGGATTTTTTTAAATTACTAGAAAATTTGGTTCTAGGTATTTTGATTTATTTACATTAGTGAAAATTAGATAACATTTCCTTAAATTTAAGAAAAGGTAAAATTTACAACATTTCCTAGGGAACAATTTTATACACTCCAATATAAAAGGTTCGAATAAAACAACTTTGAATTCAATATTTCATTCAAGCAATAAATATAGGAAATTCGGGACATTTTTTTAGTTTTTATCAAATAACTCAAAACTTTCATATGGAACCAATTAATCAATTTTCTTCACTTTTTTTACCAGATATCCCTGAAACATCTATCAATCGACCAAACTAAGAAACAGAGCAATTTTGACAATTACCTGATACCTCCTGCTCCTAGACCGCTGCTGCAGTTACCTGTACGAAGTAACATAGAGGTAAAAAATAATTCTATTTCATATAAAATAAAAACCAAATTAGAATTATGTTATATATATATGTGGCGGAATGAAAATGTTCTTGACATATGTCAGTTGATTGACGCCAATGTGATGACTAAACTACACAGCACACTTGGCGCTACGCCGATGCGAATGTCGCATCTAGCAAGCTGTAGCTAGTTTTTTTTTCACCACATAAAATGGGTTCTCTCGGTTTTTAGTGAGCGATCAATTATCGGGCTAACAAATTGATATCAAAATTTATATCATATCAGTTTCGTTGTAAATTGAGTTATCAATAAACTCACATTAAGATCTAGTCTACAACAGTTAATTACGGTTTCATTTCTAAATATAATTTAAATATATATATATATATTAGAGATGGGCTTATCATATCCGAAGCCGGATCGACTCGGATTTGACTCCACTTCAGGGAGGAGTTATATCCGCTTAACAACTCCACGACTCCGACTACTTTGAAACCGAAATACTCGACACAAATGTGTTCTATATGCGTTGTTTATGCTCAAAGAATTGTGAAATCCCATTTAATTTTTTGAAATGAAAATTTATGAATAAAATAAAATTAAAAAATATCAATGAAATAATTTTTCTAAAAAAATCACAAGTAAATGACGAGTTGTAAAACTTTTCGGTACACCACATGTTCGACTCAATGACTCGTAATTTTAACAGTGTTGACCAAAGTAGAAACGCAAAACTTAAGAATCAAATTCAATTTAATTATTTTCTTTTGATGAGAAAATAATAGATTTTTTGGATTAATTTTATATTAAAATAATGTAGTAAACTTTGTAATGAAAGCAAAACATTTATCATAAAATATTTTCACGAAATAATAATACTTCTGATTTCTAATTTTTTTCTGCTATTTCCATTCGAGAATTAATATTATATCGGGTATTTCAATTAGCATATTATTACTTTAAAACACAATATATAATTGTGTAAAAGTAAAATTTTATACTATATATTTTTTACTGCTTAAATACTATTGACGTCACTGATATTTTGCACTCTAAAGTGTTGTTATTTCAGGCTATAGAAAACCAGATTAAATGTATTTTGTTTCGTGTATTTTTCGGTAAGATCGTCGTAGGTAGAAATATGACCCTTACTATTCAATAAATTATACATTTGAGCTATTCACACTTGAACACAATTTCATTGTTTTGTATCTTTGAAGTAACACTTTTGTATTTTCTGGAAAATACACAATGGTATTATTTTTGAGTTTGATACCTAAAAGGTCATAAAACTAGAGACGAGAAAGCGGCCGCATCCTTCCCATGGCAAAAACGCCAAAAAACAGTAAATGCCTGCACGAGTTAAGAGATTTAATACCATTTTAGGAATGTCGGATATGACAAATCCTGTGAAACGACTCCACTCGGATTCACTCCGAGGGAGGAGTTGTATCGGAGTGATAACTCCGGAGTGAGTTACCCATCTCTAATATATATATATATATATATATATATATATATATATACATTTGTTTTATTATTTTTTTTAGCGTTTTACCAGTCCGACAGGCCAGGAACATTACATCAGGTTTCCGCCTTCGAATCAACCTGTGGTAACTTCTTCTTTTAATTCGAGAAGCAATCAGACGCCTCCTTTGACACCTGTTACGCCACAGACACCTCCCCTTTTTTCCACAATGGACTATGGTAAGGGAAATATATATATATATATATATATATATAAACACACACATACAATCTCACAGTTTTCGTTCAAGTGTTTACACGCGTTACACATGACTCATCAGATTCAGTTAGTTTGTTTCCAAAAGCCGATCGCATAACATCGAGAGAACAATATTATTTGTGTTTTCAAATGATAATTTTAAAAAAGACAAAACTTTTAATAATTTTGATTTACAAAATTTAACTATTCGGCGGAAAAATAACTCACAAATTCATTTTTTGTTTAAAAATCTTGTTTAGTGAAAAAGTGCTAACGTATATTCAAACATACAGGTAATTAATTCAATTTTGTCATTAATCTTTTCTTAAAATTTTCCATAACTTTCAAAAAATTTCTATCTTTTTTAATATCCTGTTCTGTGATAATCCACTTATTTATTTTTATCATTTTCATTTTGATCATATTATCATATTTCTGTACATTATTATTTTTTTGCAATTAATTTATTATTTAAGAAAAATTTCTATTCCTAAACATATTGTTTGCTTAAATCTCATCAAGATCATGTTTCTTGACAGATGTCCTGAAGATGGAACGTACCTAGTTCCGAAACGTCGACAGTAAACAAATAAATAAATAAAGAAATTGTTTATTAAAAACTTTTCTTGTTTTTTATTACTTTTGGATTCTTGTTCGAAACTTTACAATATATATATATATATATATATATATATTTTGAATAGTCTTGAATTTGATGTTGATATAATATGTTTAATTTGAGTTAAAAAGTCTAGCGTTACATAGATAAAAATACTATGAGAGTTTTTAGTAATTTATTTATTTAAATTCCATACGTTTCGGCTAGCATCTTAGTCTTCATTCAGTGGCAATCAATTTAACTATAAAAGTTAAAACTTAATAAATAATATGTAAGAAATTTCATAGAATGACAATAATAATAATAATGATAATATTAACACTTTACTTATTTTTTTTTTTTTTTTTTTAGGTAATTTACCAGCTGCTCCTCTAAACACAATACAGGAGGCGAGAGAGTATGTAAATTTTCGTACTGCAGCAGGATAAATTTTGGAAAAATCTGGATAAGATTTTAAAATTAAAGGTATTAAATATTATATTTAAAAAGCATTTATTAAACTATATATGAAATATTTTGATAGTAATTATTTAAAGTGTAAATAGGTTTTTTGTAATTTTTTGTAAATACAGGTTAGATTAGACATTTTTTTTTGGAAATTTTTAGTTTTTGTAAATTTAAAATTTTGTACTTTTTTATACTGAAAAGCTGGGTAGTGCAATTGGCATTTAAATTACAGAAATATTAAGCTTATATAATAAAAAAAATGTATATAAATATATATATATATATATATATATATTTATATTTATATTATATATATATATATATATATATATATATATATTGATTAAATAATAGATACATTGCTAGAAATAGCCAAATTTATGTATTTAAATTTGTAATGAAAATTATTTTATAAGTTAAATAAGTTTATGAATAACAAATTCATGAATTTATTTATTTAATTTTGAAATTGTAAAAACGATTTTGTGAAGGACATATCCTTGACATATTATGTATAAATAATATATACATGTATATATCCAATTCCCATACAAACTAAGACAGTTAGTATATATAATCATGTATAAATCAATATATACATTGATATATCCAATTTCCATACAAACTGGAACAGTTAGGCCATATATAATCATGTATAAATCAATATATACATTTATATATCCAGTTCCCATACAAACTAAGGCAGTTAGGTCATATATAATCATGTACAAATCGATATCTACATTTATATTTCCAATTTCTATACAAACTAAGGCAGTTAGGCCATATGTAATCATGTATAAATCAATATATACATTTATATATCCAATTTCCATACAAACTAAGGCAGTTAGGCCATTTGTAATTATTTATAAATCGATATATACATTTATAT
Source organism: Ctenocephalides felis (assembly GCF_003426905.1). Lineage (NCBI taxonomy): Eukaryota > Metazoa > Arthropoda > Insecta > Siphonaptera > Pulicidae > Ctenocephalides > Ctenocephalides felis. The sequence goes on from NW_020539727.1 coordinate 21,601,862, forward strand.
ATTCAATTCCTATACAATCCATTCATAAACATTTTTAGATTAATTGATTTATATATAAATGAGTTTATAAATTTTGATTTATAGAGTCATGAATTTAAAGATACAAATTTTAACAAATTTCTGAATTTAGTGAATTTTTAAATTTATCTACTTTATTCAAATATAAATTTATTATCAGAATAGATTTTGTGAATTCATGAATTTTCAATTTTATTTTAATTTATACAATATACATCTCTTGAATTCAGTTTAATTAAATTTGCAAATTTTTTATTAATAATTTAAATTCATATATTTAAGTATTTTATTTTTAATATGATAATTATTATTATTATTAGTTTTAAGATTTCGTGCATTTATAAGGATGAATGTGATAGTCATATTGTAAATTAAAAATACTAATTTTAAGATCTCTTTATCCAAATAATCTATTATTTATTTTTACCAAAATATTAAATATAAATTTTGTAAAATATTTTTATATATACATATATATTTATAGTTATGTGTTTTTATATTAAAAGAAATAAAATTATATCGAGCAAAATAATAGACTCTTAATAGAAACAAATATATTTTATAATAATTTATATAATAAATGAAAATTTGTGATATAAATGAGTAAATTAAACAATTAATTTAAATAAAAGTAATCAAGTATTCAATTATTTAATTAAACAAATTAATTGAGTTAATTAATAAATAAATAAATTATTCCATTATTTAATTAATAAATTATTCAATTATTTTATAAATGAGTGTATCTCCAAATAAATAAATAAATTAATAGTTAAATGATTAAATTGAACAATTAATTAAATTAATTAATTACTTAATAAATTGTTTAATTATTTATTTAATGAGTGTAAGTCCTAATAAATTAATAAATTAAATAATGGCTAAAAAATGATAAAATAAATTAATAAATTAGGCAATTAATTAAGGTAATTAATAAATTAATTAATCATTAATTAATAAGTGTAGTAAATTAATTAATAGCTAAATATCTGGTAAAATAAATAAATTAATTAAACAATTATTTAATAAATTAATCAATTATTCAATTAATTAATGAGTGTATGTCCAAATAAATAAATTAATTAATTAGTAGCTAAATAAATAATTGAATAATTAATTAAGTTAATCAATAGATTCATAAATTAAATAATTAATTAAAATAATTAATAAATAAATAAATGAACAAATTAATTAATTAATGAGTGTATGTCCAAATAAAAAAAATAATTATTTAATAGGTAAATAAATAATTGAACAATTAATTAATTAATAAATGAATGTACAAATAAATAAATTAATTAATTAGTAGCTAATTAAATAGCAAAATAAATTAATAAATTAAACAATTAATTAAGTATATGTTAAGTGTATGTTCAAATAAATAATTAAATTAATTACTAGCTAAATAAATAATTAAACAATTAATTAAGTTAATGAATAGATTAATTAATTATTCAATTAATCAATGAATTAATGTCGAAATAAATAAATAAATTAATTAATAACTAAATAAATAATGAACTGAATTAATAAATTAAACAATTAATTAAGGTATTTAATAAATAAATAAATTATTCAATTATTTAATAAATGAGTGTATGTCCAAATAAATAATTAAATTAATTATTAGCTAAATAAATAATTTAATAATTAATTAGGTTAATCAATAGATTAATCAATTATTCAATTAATTAATGAGATAATGTCTAAATAAATAATTTAATTAATTAATAGCTAAATAAATAGTAAAAAAATAATAAATTAAACAATTAATTAAGGTAATTAATAAATAAATAAAATTATTCAATTATTTAATTTATGAGTGTATGTCCAAATAAAAAAATTAATTAACTAGTAGCTAAATAAATAATTAAACAATTAATTAAGTTAATGAATAGATTGATCAATTATTCAAACAATTAATTAATTAATGTCCAAATAAATAAATTAATTAATTAATAGCTAAATAAATAGTGAACTGAATCAATAAATTAAACAATTAATTAAGGTAATTAATAAATAAATAAATTATTCAATTATTTAATTAATGATTTTATGTCCAAATAAATAAATAAATTAATTAGTTGTTAAATAAAGAGTGAAATAAATTAATAAAATAAAAAAATAATTAATAAATGAATAAATTAATTATTTAATGAGTGTATGTCCAAATAAATAATTAAACAATTAATTAAGTTGATCAATAGATTAATCAATTATTCAATTAATTAATGAATTAATGTCCAAATAAATAAATAAATTAATTAATAGTTAAATAAATAGTGAAATAAATTAATAAATTAAACAATTAATTAAGGTAATTAATAAATAAATAAATTATTCAATTATTTAATTTATGAGTGTATGTCCAAATAAATGAATAAATTAATTAATAGCTAAATTAATAAAAATTTGAAAAAATATATATAAAAGAATGAAATAAATAAATAAACTAATAAAATTAATTAATTAATTATTTATTTATTCAAAATATGGAGTAAATTCAAAATAAAACAAATGCGTTATAATTAAAGTAATAAATAAATATTTAAATAAAGTATTACAAGTTAATGAATAAATTAATTACTTATTAAATAAAAAACTTAATAAAATAATTAATTAATAACTTTTATCACCAAATAAAAAATAACATTTATTATATATGTTTATTATTTTGATCAGATTTTACAACTTTATTGTCGGTGCCTCCCGGACTATTAAATTTTGTTCTTACGCAAAAACATTTAGCCAAATTCTTTTGTATTCACTATCAATAATATTACATAATATATTTTATATTAAATTCGAATATTTTTGAGGTTTTTTCCATCAGTCTCGTAATAGCAGTTGCAGATGCAACTAGCAAAAAAATGCATTTTATAGTGTAACATTTAAATTAAAATTAATTATTTAATAAAAATTAAAATAAATTTTAGCTTAATTAATTTAATGAAGTTTAAATAATTTATTAATATATATTGTTATAATATATTAAGTTATTTAATATAAATCGCGAGTGTGTGCAAATACGAGGGCCAAAGGAAGGTTTTTTTGTCAGGTAAGTTTTACATTGTTTTGATGACTTTTTTTGTTTATTTTAGGATACTTTAAACAAATTGTAATTTAAATATGTGATATTTTAGAGATTTCTTTTAATTATAAAAATATTAAATGCAATACTTTACGAAATAATCACGTATAAATCAATATATACATTTATATATCCAATTCCCATGCAAACTAAGGCAGATAGGCCATATATAATCATGTATAAATCAATATATACATTTATATATCCAATTTCCATACAAACTAAGGCAGTTAGGCCATATATAATTATGTATAAATCAATATATACATTTATATATCCAATTCCCATACAAACTAAGGCAGTTAGGCCATATATAATCATGTATAAATCAATATATACATTTATATATCCAATTCTCATACAAACTAAGGCAGTTAGGCCATATATATAATCATGTATAAATCAATATATACATTTATATATCCATTTCCCATACAAACTAAGGCAGTTGGGCCATATATAATCATGTATAAATCAATATATACATTTATATATCCATTTCCCATACAAACTAAGGCAGTTAAGCCATACATAATCATGTATAAATCAATATATACATTTATATATCCAATTTCCATACAATCTAAGGCAGTTAAGCCATACATAATCATGTATAAATCAATATATACATTTATATATCCAATTTCCATACAAACTAAGGCAGTTAGGCCATGTATAATCATGTATAAATCAATATATACATTTATATATCCAAATCTCATTTAAAATGGGACAGCTAGTATATATATAAGAGTCGTTGAGAACTGTCGAACGTTTGCCGACAGTGGCGCCATCTAACACAGAACCATATGAACCCGGTAGTCACTACGTAGTTCCTCACGATTTGGGAACAATTTAACATAGAGGCGCTGCATGCAATCTCTTTAGAAAAGTAGGAATCTTAGTGGATTCCCATTGGATTCTTTTATACGCTATTAGATATACAAATTCAAAATCGTTTTATTCAAAACTTTTCTATCGGAGGGGATAAAAGTGTTCCCTAGGAAATGTTCTAAATTTTATCTAGTTTCACCCTTTCTAATTGAAAAGGGGTGGTTCCATATGAAATTTTTGAGTTATTTGACAAAAACCAAAAAAATGTCCCGAATTTTCCATTTATTGCACAAAGATGAAAATTCCTTGCACAGGTAATCACTTTAACAAATAAACAAGTAAACTGGTAGACAAGGAGATCATATACTACAATATTAAAGATACAGATTAATATGATAATTATAAATAAAATATTATAAACATATTTCTAAAAAAATTGTCAAATACTTTATTAATAATAAAAAATACTTTATTTATTAATAAAAAATGTAGATTTGAAATATGTTTTTTACCGTATGCATTCATATTACATATCCAAAGACTATACACATTACCTTAAAATCATAATAGATAAATTTAATAATAAATAATATTTGCAAATTAATAATATTTGCACAAAGTTCTCATTCAGGAAACTAATTAAATAAAAAAATACTAGTTTAATTCAAATATATTTTATTAAAATATATTATGTTACCTTCAAATGTTCAAAAGTTATTTAAATTAGTAAAATTGTGAAAAATATAAAATATGAACAAAATAACATTCAAATATGTTATGAAATAAATACAAAAATTTATTTAAATTGTTTACAAAATAATAATTAAACCTATAGCAGATATAATACATTATTACAATGAAACAATCATTATAACATTATTTGTTTATATTTATAAAACATACAAAAATAATTCATATTGTAAACATACTTTAAAAAATTAATTAATAGATCTTTCAACTCCATTTTTACAAATATCTTTTACATATTTCATTGCACAGCCATTTGGCAAAATCCCTTATTGCATACTTTATATTTATAATTACTTTTTATTGTGCACAACGATGTGCTTTTTCAGGATGCTTGGTCGTGTAAATGTTTTATCACATACTGTACACTTATAGGGCCATACCCCACTGTGAACGGACATATGAGTTCTCAAGCTACTCGCTTGTGTAAATGTCTTAGAGCATATTCCACATTTGTGAGGTCGTTCCCCACTGTGAATGCGTTTATGTGCTCTCAAGTAAGCCATTGTTCTGAATGTCTTATCGCATATTTCACATTCGTAAGGACGTTCACTAGTGTGAATAAACACATGTCTATTCAAAGTATTCACTCGAGCAAATGTCTTATTGCATGTTTCACATTTGTGAGGTCGTTCCTCACTGTGAATGAGTTTATGTGCTCTCAAGAAAGACATTTGCGTGAATGCCTTATCGCATGTTTCACATTTGTGAGGTCGTTCCCCACTGTGAATGACTTCATGTGCTCTCAAGAAAGACATTTGCGTGAATGCCTTATCGCATTTTTCACATTTGTGAGGACGAACCCCACTGTGAATTAATTTATGTGCTCTCAAGTTGGCCATTTTTCTGAATGTCTTATCGCATTTTTCACATTTGTGAGGTCGCTCCCCAGTGTGAATGAGTTTATGTTCTTTCAAGGCACCCATTTTTCTGAATGTCTTATTGCATATTTCACATTCGTAAGGACGCTCTCCAGTGTGAATAAGCAAATGCTCTTTCAAGTAACTTGGATAGTTGAAACACTTATTACATATTTTACATTTATGTGGTCTCTGTGTTCTCTTACTTTGTTTTTGATTATCAGATAATTTATTCAATGTTGAATCTGTCTTTCCATTACAAACACAAACGTGTTGATCAAAATCAAATTTTACAGCAAATGCTTCATTGCAAATTGTGCACTTAAAAGGCTTGACATCTGCATGTATTTTCTGATGTATTTCTAAGGTGCTTGAATCAGGAAAAGTATCTGAACAAAAGGTACAACTATGACTATGTACCAGCATATGCTGTTCTAAATCATGTTGCCCTGAAAATGATTTATTACATGTGCCTTCATTACATTTATAATGAGGTGCTTCAAACAACTCCTGTCTGATTTCATCGGATTCACCCAACGGTAAAGTTTTTTCTCCATTACAAACGTGTTGATCAAAATCTAATTTTACAGCAAATGCTTTATTGCAAATTGAGCACACAAAAGGCTTTTCATCTGCATGAATTTTCAGATGTATATCTAAGGCGCTGGAGTCTGGAAAAGTATCTAAACAAAATGGACAATCATGACTATGTACCAGTATATGCTGTTCTAAATCATGCTGCCCTGTAAATGATTCATTACAAATAGTACATTCATAATGAGGTGCCTCATAGGATTCCAGTTTGACTTCATCTTCTATTGTTATATCGGAATTCGTGAATCTCTCCAGACAAGTTTTATCATCTTCAGGCTCTTCTTTTATTTCACATCTAATGTCTTCAATAGGAAATTCTGGTGGTTCGGTTTTAACCTCCAGAATGGAATCAGATAGAGAAACAGCCATTGATTATCTGAAATTTTATTTAATATTTATAATTAGCAGGGATTATGGTATAAAGAAAATGCATTTTCATCTAAGATGATCAAAGTAAACAGAAACTACTAAGTATGGACCTCAAAACGAGCATCTACTTTTGCAGAGCGTATGTAGATATGTATTAAAACACACCAAGATTTATTTATTATGTCAACTAGAACTGATTTTAGTATTAAAAATCAAGTATTAATTAACAATTATAAAAAAACACGTACCTGCACAAATTTAACTGAACATTTAAACAGTCAAACATGCAGTACACTATAATATTGACGTCGTTACAAAATAAATATAATATTTGAAGCTGTAATTAAAAATAATGCACAAATAATATATTTACTTATTAAATTGTGTAGTTTTGTTATAATATAACAATTTTTAATAAAATAAATAATTTATAAGAAACTGTCAGCCATTTTAATTTAAACTTGCTATCACCTGTCAAAATTGTCATGAATCTAACTTCAGACTTCACTTTTCGTCTCAAATTAAATCTGGCAACCCTGTCAAACTTGACAGCTAACAGTTCGAATTTCGTACAAATTCCAAACGTCAAATATTAACCAAAAACCAAGAAAAATGTCCCGAATTTTCTATATTTATTGGTAAAGAATAAAATATCGAATTCAGAGTCGTTTTATTCAAAACTAACTAATACTATTATATATACATAAGTTTATTCATTGAATTATTATTATACAAATATATATTTTTAAAAATCTTGTTTCATCAAGGTATCCATTCCAACATCGTCTAGAAGAGCAGTATGTCTGACTCGTTCCATGGCTTGTTCCTGAATCCTATTCAAGAGATCTTGGTACGGAACGATGCACTTCAGGAAGTCTCTGTATTCTAATTGGTAGACTTCACAAATTTCCAACTAGAAGATAAAAAATTGACGATATACAAATAGAATCAAGAAAGAAATTTCCAAAAATATTCATAAATCGACAAGAAAAATAGAAGATACTGGACGGTAACAAAAATATAAATTTGTGTATGGTAAATATATTTAAATTCATGATTTAAATAAACTTAAAATTATGATTAGATTAGATTGTAAAAAGAGTCCTTAATAAATAAATTTTAGCTCACAAGTAATAAACAAATATTTATGAGTAAAATTGAGTGTATAATATATATTAAAAACTGTTTTTGCTAAAACTAAATTTATTTTGATCGAATAGTATTAAATATTTCCATTTGCAATAATTAGTGCAAAGTGCAAATTTTAACTAAACTCAATATTATTCAAATTATCAATTTAAATTTCGCGCTTTTTTTGTTAAGGTCCTGTGTGAACCCTTTCACACCCGTCATTTAAAATTTGCATTTGCAACATATCGAATTAGTTTTTTGAAATTAAAACCATTGCATTAACGTTAAAAGTTGCTAAGTTATTTAAATAATATAAATATAATAGCAGTTATAATATAATACAATAGTAATTATATAAATAATATAATATAAAATATATCAATTATCTATTTGAGTTTCGCGCTTTTTTGTTAAGGTCCTGTGAACCCCTCCACGCCCGCCATTTAAAATTTGCAGCAAATCGAATCAGTTGTAAAGTTATTTTTTGAAATTAAAACCATTGCATTACCGTTAAAAGTTGCTAAGCTTTATAAATAATATAAATATAATAGCAGTTATAATATAATACAATAGTAATTACATAAATATTATAATATAAAATATATCAATTATCTATTTGAGTTTCGCGCTTTTTTGTTAAGGTCCTGTGAACCCCTCAACACGTGCAGTTCAACATTTGCAAATGTCGGCAAAAAATAGATATTAATTGAAATGTTTTAAATAAAGTTCGTTGTGTTAAAGTCGTTATATTGAATTGATTATAACTAATTATTAATTGTTATTATTAATTATGCATATTTAATAAGTTATTTATAAGTGTCAATAGTTTTAAAATGTGTACGAGTGTTTTCAAGACTTGTTGGGGTAAGTTGCACAATGTAGGTTATATATAAAGAAAGCCGACTTAAAGAAAATTGGAATTGAAAATTTTTACATTTCTCGACGTTTTGAAGGTTTCTGAACGTTTTGGCATACCTCAGAAAAAATGGATGTGTGTGTGTATGTATGTATGGATACAATTTTTCGCCCACGTTTTCGGGCGTACGGATCAACCGATTTGAATGGTTCAAAAAACATTCGATTCCTATTGATAGAGAAAAGAGCTGATTAGTTTTTGGCAAAGGCAGGTCCAGCCGTTTCGGAGATACGGAGCAAAGAGTGTAGAAAATAGAAATCGACTTCTGGAGTGAACGGAGTATCCGATTTGAATGATCTAAAAAACATTCAATTAGTAATGATTGGGAGAAGTGTTTATTAGTTTTTGGCAAAGGCAGGCCCAGCCATTTCGAAGATACGGAGCTAAATATGTAAAAAATAGTAGTTTTTGAGAGAACTAAGCGTCCGATTTAAATGATTCAAAGAACTTTCTGCTTGTCTTAACGAAATAATTGATTTTGGAAAAAAAAATTGTACATTTTTTTTTTTTTTTTTAGTTTTTTTTTGTATATCGAAAATAATTCAGATTTTATTTTTAATTTTGATTAAAGTTCTGATATACTAAAAACATATACTTGAACAAATAATTTCAATTTTGCAATTCAGTTTATATATTTCTTATAAATATTAGACAATGTTACAATATTTATAATAATCTATTTGAAAACATTCAGTATTCCTCGAACATTTCGTTACGGTACGGAAAGTTCCAGCAATTTGCCTTAAGGCACGATGCCATAATTGCCTCAAGACAGAATTCCACTTACAGCTAGTTTTATCTCTTCTTCACATGTTGGATGCATTGATGGATACAGTAGTGTTTTATGTGTAGTAGACGTTGTGTTTTTTTTCAGTATTTTCATTCTTTTGTATATTTTTCTGTAGTCTTTCTCCTATTTCTGCAAGTGTTAATTTTCAATTCAAAAGTTTTGTTCATTGTGTTGTTTGTTCAGCATGAAACTTTTTTTCATGTCGTCCTAATGATTGTTTAGTTGCATATGTTTTATGGCATAATCCACAACTGTAAGGACTTTCACCCGTGTGACTAAATTCATGTGATTTAAGGTATTGGATCGATGAGAATGTTTTATTGCATATTTCACATTCATAAAGCTGTTCTTTAGTGTGAGTCTGTTTATGTCTTGTTAAATGTGTCTTCTGTGCGAATGATTTATTGCATATTTCACACTCATGTGGACGTTCTCCAGTATGAGTAATTTCATGACGTTTTAAATCTTCCTTTGATTTAAATTTTTTATTGCACATTTCACAATCATAAGGACGTTCTTCAGTATGCACTATTGAATGCCTTTTTAAGTAGTTTTGATGTGGAAATCTTTTTTTGCATATTTCGCACTCATAAGGCAGTTCTCCAGTGTGAATAAATTCATGTCGTATTAAGTAATCTTTTGTTGTGAATCCTTTTCTGCATATTTTGCACTGGTGAGGGCGTTCTCCAGTATGAGTAACATTATGCACTTTAAGGTATTGCTTTGTTGCAAATGTTCTATTGCATATTCCGCATTCATAATGTCTTTCTTCAGTGTGAAGCCTTTCATGGTGTTTTAATATTTTCTTTGCTACGAATGTTTTATGGCATATTTTACATTCATAAGGCCTGTCTCCAGTGTGAAGCATTCTATGTTCCTTTAATGGTCGCTTCGTTGTGAATGTTTTATTGCATATTTCACAACTAAAAGGACGTTCACCTGTATGAATCATTTTATGTTGCTTTAAATTTGTCTTACGTGTGAATGTTTTATTACATATTTCACATTCATGGAGCTTTAGATTATCGCTTGTTGTACATTTTTCAGAAACGCTTTCGAATGATGTGCTTGAATAACTTGAATTACTGATGTCTTCATTAAATATGTAAGGTTTTTCATTGGAACTTGTATCAGCATCTTGCTCATCAATAGTTTCTTGCTTTATATCCTCCTCAACCGTAACCTCAGATTTTAAAAATTGCTGTAGACAAATTTCATCCCTCTTGCTACAAATGCCTGTGGTATTTTCATGATCTTCAAGTTCTTGTTTAAACTGAGGATATTCGTTCGGTTCAACTTTAATTGTTGTGTTTGAATTTGTTTCATCAGACATTTTCAACTTTTGTAGGTTATGGTAATTGCTATCTAACAATTTCAGCCTAAAAGTCGAGAAGACTTGTAATTTATGTGTTTGGAACGTGTAATGAATAAATTTTGATAATTATTAATATGTTATAACACTAACACTGATGTTTTTGTTATTATTTTATATTTTTGTGTGCTTCATTTATGAACTTTGACAATTTGACATTTCTACTTCGTTCTGATTGGTCAACACCAGAAACAACTTCAACTTCGAAGTTAACGGCGCAAAATTCAAAATCATGGAAAAAGATAGATTTTGGTCCAATTTAAATTTAAATTTTCCTTATTATGTATTCTAGTGTACAAATTCAAAGGAACATGTGTACGAGAAGATTTTTCACAATTTAAATTATTTTAGTAGGTACAGCTGTTTGATCATGATAATTTCCTCCGGTTTTATTCCTTTGCCAAACTTTAAACGCTTTTTACTAAAAACTATTTCTTTCAGTACTATGTACACCATTTCTCGAATTCTACTGGACCGATTACCTAAAAAACTTTCTGCTTGTATTGACAAAACAATTGCTTTTGAGGATAAAAAATTATTATATCTTTTTTTAGTTTCCATAAAATATTTTTGTAATTTTGGATTAAAAATTCAAAAAATTACCCAGGCTAAGCACAGTCTAATCTCCACTCTGGTACAAATGTTTACCCAAGTGTGTTTAGACTGTTTATGTTTATGGAGCACTTTTCAATTTTGGGAAAAAACTATTGAAAAATGTGAAAATGCCGCCAAGCTAACCACAGTGTAAGTGAAAATGTCGCATAGAATTATTTGCAAATGCGTTTAGACTGTGACTATACCGGAGCACATTTTCAATTTTGTGTAATATTTTTTTAAAATTTAATTTAAAAATTTTCTTGTCTAAAAAGAGATGCCATAAATAAATGCATGACCCCATACGTGCCGGAGTAACTTGTCTATTTTCATATTCAATTTGAGACAATATTATTTCTTATTCAATTTTGTACAAATTTGCAGAATATTTCATTAACATTAAATTCTTATTTTTAATGTTACAAGAGATATAATAAACAAATGCATGGCCATACTTATCTACTTTCAAATGCGATTTTTAGGTATACCGAGTTGTATGAAGCTTTTTATGTTTTAATAAATTGTTCTTGGTTGAAATGTTTTTTTGCATATCTCACATTTATAAGGTCGTTCTCCAGTGTGAACAACTTTATGTTGAATTAATGATTGTTTTAATCTGAATGATTTATTGCATATTTCACACTCATGAGGACGTTCTCCAGTGTGAACACTTTCATGTTGTTTCAAATTCCACTTCATTTTGAATGTTTTATTGCATATTTCACATTCATAAAGATGTTCTTTGGTTTGCTTTACTAATTGATTTTCTCCAGTGTGAATTCTATTATGTTGTTTTAATACTCTCATTGCTGAAAATGATTTTTTGCATATTTCACATTCATAAGGTCGCTCTCCAGTGTGAATAACTTTATGTTGTTTTAAATTTCGTTTTGTGACAAATGTTTTAAGACATATTTCACAACTGTAAGGACGTTCTCCAGAGTGGATCATTTTATGTTCTTTTAAATTTGACTTTAATGTGAATGTTTTATTGCATATTTCACAACTAAAAGGACGTTCTCCAGTATGAATCATTTCATGTCGGTTTAAATCTGCCTCTCTTTGGAATGTTTTATTACATATTTTACAATCATAAAGCTTTAGATTATCGCTTGTTGTACACTTTCCAGAAAGGATTTGGAATGATTTGCTCATATTAGTTGAATTACTGATGTCTTCATTAAATATGTAAGGTTTTTCATTGGAACTTGTCGCAGCATCTTGCACATCAATCTTTTCTTGCTTTGTTTCCTCTTCAATCGTAACCTCAGATTTTAAAAATTGCTGTAGGCATATCTCATCATTCTCCATAATCATATTTGATGTATATTCATAATGATCAACCTCTTCTTTCACTTGAGAATCTTGTTTAAAATCTTGCTCATCAACCATTTCTTGCTTTATATCCTCCTCAACTGTAACCTCTGATTTTAGAAATTGCTGTGGACAAATTTCATCAATTTCATAATCATCTAATTCTTGTTTCACCTGAGGATATTCATTCGGTTCAATTTTAATTGCTGTGTTTGAATTTGATTCTTCAGACATTTTCAGCTTTTGTAGGTTATGGTAAATGCTATCTAACGATGTCTGCCTAAAAGTCGAAAAGACTTGTATTTATGTGTTAGGAACGTGTTATGAATATATTTTGATAATTATTAATATGATATAACACTAACACTGATGTTTTTATTATTATTTTATATTTTTGTTTGCTTCATTTGTGCACTTTGACAATTTGACATTTTGACATTTCTACTTCGTTCTGATTGGTCAACACCAGAAACAACTTCAACTTCGAAGTTAACGGCGCAAAATTCAAAATCATTTGTTATACAGTTACATGGAAAAAGATAGATTTTGGTCCAATTTAAATTTAAATTTTCCTTATTAAGTGCAAATTCAAAAGAATATGTGTACGAGAAGATTTTCCACAATTTAAATTATTTTAGGAGGTACAGCTGTTTGATCATGATAATTTCTTCCGGTTTTATTCCTTTTGCCAAACTTTAAACGCTTTTTACTAAAAACTAGTTCTTTCAATACGATGTCCACTATTTCTCGAATTCTACTGGATCGTACTTATCTACTTTCAATCATGATTTTAAAGTATACCGAGTTGTTGTAGGTTCTTGCAATATTAGACAATATTATTTCTTATTCAATTTTGTACAAATTTGCAGAATATTTCATTAACATTAAATTCTTATTTTGAATGTTACAAGAGATATAATAAACAAATGCATGACCATACGTACTCGAGTTACTACTAGTCTATTTTCAATGACGATTTTTCTACGTACTCGAGTTACTTATCTACATTCAAAGACAATTTTTAAGTATACCGAGTTGCTGTAGGTTCTTGTAATATTAGACAATATTATTTCTTAGTCAATTTTGTACAAATTTGTAGAATATTTGATTAATATAAAGTGATTATTTTAAAAGTTACAAGAGATATAATAAACAAATGCATGATCATACGTACTCGAGTTACAACTAGTCTATTTTCAATGACGATTTTTCTACGTACTCGAGTTACTTATCTACATTCAAAGACAATTTTTAAGTATACCGAGTTGCTGTAGGTTCTTGTAATATTAGACAATATTATTTCTTAGTCAATTTTGTACAAATTTGTAGAATATTTGATTAATATAAAGTGATTATTTTAAAAGTTACAAGAGATATAATAAACAAATGCATGATCATACGTACTCGAGTTACAACTAGTCTATTTTCAATGATGATTTTTCTACGTACTCGAGTTACTTATCTACATTCAAAGACAATTTTTAAGTATACCGAGTTGTTGTAGGTTCTTGTGATATTAGAAAATATTATTTTTTATTCAATTTTGTACAAATTTGCAGAATATTTGATTAATATTAAGCGATTATTTTAAAAGTTACAAGAGATATAATAAACAAATGCATGGCCATACTTATCTACTTTCAATCATGATTTTTAAGTATATCGAGTTGTTGTAGGTTTTTGTGATATTAGAAATATTATTTTTTATTCAATTTTGTACAAATTTGCAGAATATTTGATTAATATTAAGCGATTATTTTAAAGTTACAAGAGATGCTTAAATAAATGTATGATCATACGTGCCGGAGTAACTTATCTAGTTTCAATTTTTTATTTTCTATCTATTTTCGATTTTTAAGTATACCGAGTTGCTGTAGGTTCTTGTGATATTAGAAAATATTTTAGATTATTTAATTTGCACAAATTTGCAAAATATTCTATTCATTTCATGTGATTATTTTAAAAATTACAAAAAGATGCAATAAACAAATGCATGACGATACGTACTCGTGTTACTTATCTATTTTCAATGATGATTTTTAAGTATACCGATTTGTTGTAGGTTTCTGTGGTATTAGAAAATATTGTATATTTAATTCTAAACAAATTTGCAACATATTTGATGTACATTGCAAGTACCATTTAAAAGTTTCAAGAGATATAATAAATAAATGCATAAAAATTAATTGCATACTTCACAATTGCAGCAGCTTCAATATAAACGACGCCCACAAAAAAATTATTTACTCGTTTGCCAATTTAAAATATACCCAGTTGCTGTAGGGTTATATGTTATTAGACAACATTATAGATAATTTAATTTTGCATGAATTTTCCGAATATTTGACTAATTTTAGACGTACTGTTTAAAAGTTACAAGATATATAATACACGTTAGTCACGATTAAATTAGCAGCACTAACACAGTTTTCAAATGCTCTTTTAGAGTATACCGAGATGCTCTAGGTCATTATAATATTAACTAGTGGGGTGGGTGGCATCGTGCCTTAAGGCAAATTGCTGGAACTTCCCGTACCGTAACGAAATGTTCGAGGAATACTGAATGTTTTCAAATAGATTATTATAAATATTGTAACATTGTCTAATATTTATAAGAATTATATAAACTGAATTGCAAAGTTGAAATTATTTGTGTCAACAAAAAAAACTAAAAAAAAAAAAAAAAAAAAATGGAACAAAAATTTTTTTTTCCAAATCAATTATTTTGTTAAGACAAGCAGAAAGTTTTTTGAATCATTCAAATCGGACGCTTAGTTCTCTCAAAAACTGCCATTTTTTACATATTTAGCTCCGTATCTTCGAAATGGCTGGGTCTGCCTTTGCCAAAAACTAATAAACACTTCTCCCAATCATTACTAATTGAATGTTTTTTAGATCATTCAAATCGGATACTCCGTTCTCTCAAAAAGTCGATTTCTATTTTCCGCACTCTTTGCTCCGTATCTCCGAAACGGCTGGACCTGCCTTTGCCAAAAACTAATCAGCTCTTTCCCTATCAATAGGAATCGAATGTTTTTTGAACCATTCAAATCGGTTGATCCGTGCGCCCAAAAACGTGACTGGAAATTTGTATCCACATACATACACACACACACACACACACATCCATTTTTTCTGAGGTATGCCAAAATGTTCAGAAACCTTCAAAACGTCGAAAAATGTAAAAATTTTCAATTCCGATTTTCGGCCCATTACAATAACTTACCCTACGGGAAGTTAACAAGTGTTAAATTTTGATTAATTTTACACAAATTTGTCAAATGTTTTATTTATATTATATGTTTAAAAGTTGCAAGGGTTGAAATAAATAAATGCACTGATGAACGCACTTAGAGCTAATAAATTTAGATACAAACTTTCAATTGCAATTTTAAAGTATACTGAGTTGCTTTAGGGTCTTATAATATTGGGCAACATTATATATAATTTAGTTTTGTACATATTTGCCAGATATTATATATAAATTAGACATGCCGTTTAAAAGTTACAAGAGATATAGTATTAATGTAGTAGTTTAATTTAGAAATGTAAAAGTGTAAATTAGGCAACTATTTTTTTTTTGAAATGACGATTGTTAACGTTTTGGAGGTAAATTGATTTATGATTTACATTTGATTTGCTCAGATATAACAAACAAGATAGCAAAAACAATGAAAGTTACAATATTTGTAATAATATATTTGAAAACGTTTAAAATTTCTCGAAATTTTATTACGGTACGGGAAGTTCCAGCAATTTGCCTTAAGGCACGATGCCATACACCACTAGTTTTTATTATT
>NW_020539727.1:21619291-21626791 GCF_003426905.1 Ctenocephalides felis
TTTTCAAAATAACGTCGGAAATCGATAGAACTAATTATGAGAAAAAATGCCTAAAAAGTTTAAGAAAACTAATACTTTTCAAGTTACTGGCAACTGAACTAATACTTTTCAAGTTACTGGCAACTGAATTTTTATGGCGTTTTTCTTCGTTTTTTTGCAAATATTTCCTAAAATATACATTTTAACGAAAATCATGTTATGAACAAAATAATGTCAATAAAATATTAATAAATCGGTATTACATAAAGTGTTCTAGGAATAATATTAAGCAAGATTTGAAAGAGCAAAGTCGTTTTTATTTTCGTTCAAGATTTAATTGTTGTATTTAAAGCCATCTAGTGTCGAGGTTTTATATTTTATGCATTTCCGTGAAATTGGGTTTTATAGTGCTCAACATAAGCTTTAAAATGAGTGCTGTTACAAGTCGTTTGCGTGTAAAATGAGTGAGGTATGTATAATAGTGTTTGCGTGTAAAATGATGCAAATAAGAAGCATATACGATGGTTTTTTCTTTCAAATCATGTGGTTTAATGAGCGCCATTTCCACCAGAATTAAAGTAATTCACATTCCATCTAGCATTCACTTCATTATACACATCTTGATGGATTCTAGCAGATTCACTACTTTAGTACAAACTATTTTCAGAAAACTCACGATTTCATAAAAACTTGTTCTTCCGATTTTTTTAAAAATCTAAATTACTTTCATTATATCTCAAAAAGAATAAAAGATAAATAAATAGAAATAGATATAATACAAATTGAAAAATAGATAGAATAGAAAGATAAATAGATAGAAATAAAAGCATATAGATAAAAATCAAAGAGATCTTTCTGGCTTATTATTGTTTTTTATTATTTTCCTTTCACACAAAAATTGACTGAGAGTTATGATTGTTTAAAGAGTGCGCGGCTGCGCAATCAGAATCTCACTCGAGCCCTTTAACCCTTCGCCGTTTCAAAATGAGAGGATTTACGAAAAAAAATATGAAGAAAAAAGTTGTAGCCATTTTATTTACCTTTCAAATGGTATATTACAATTTTACGTTTTTTTTAGGTTCATCTTCTTCTGGACGTCTTAGTACTGGCAGTGTTTGCAGTGGAGCTTCCTTAGGCGATAGTGGTACACATTCTGATAATGAAGACAGAAAAGTAAGTCATTATTGAAATTAGATACGTTAAGCATGAATTTCTTTAATTTTTTTTTCTAAAATCCAGATAGGGTGAAACTAGATAAAATTTACAACATTTCCTAGGGAACACTTTTATACACTCCGATATAAAAGTTTTAGATAAACCGACATTGAATTCGATGATATCTCATTCTCAAGCAATAAATATAGAAAATTCGGGACATTTTTTTGGTTTTTGTCAAATAACTTAAAAATTTCATATGGAACTGCCCCTTTTCAGTTAGATAGGGTGAAACTAGATAAAATTTACAACATTTCTTAGGAAACACTTTTATACACTCCGATATAAAAGTTTTGAATAAAACGATTTTGAATTCGATATTTCATTCTTAAGCAATAAAGATAGGAAGTTTGGGACATTTTTTTGGTTTTTATCAAATAACTCAAAACTTTCATATGGAACCAATTAATCAATTTTCTTCACTTTTTTTACCAGATGTCCCTGAAACATCTATCAATCGACCAAACTAAGAAACAGAGCAATTTTGACAATTATCTGATACCTCCTGCTCCTAGACCGCTGCTGCAGTTACCTGTAAGAAGTAACATAGAGGTAAAAAATACTTTTGTCTCATATAAAATAAAAACCAAATCATAATTATGTTATATATATATATATAATATATATATATATATATGATTTAGTAGTTAATTTTGATGTTGAAATATATGAGTGAGTTCTTGAGGGCGATACATCAAACAAAGAAAAGGCAAAGATTTATAAAATAATCTTTATTTCCAAACGTTTCGACATTCAATTTAATGTCATCATCAGTGGATATTGAACATGGTATTTTATACTTAAAAATGTGTACACATCACAGAATTTTGCACTAACATTGATACAACTAACCAGTCGATAATCATGAATTTTATTTAAGTTTAAGTGGCACTTTTGGCTCAAAATTTTTTTCCCACAGTTTTGCAAAACAAAACTTTCATTATTTTTCTTACTAAAAAAATGCATGATTATCGACTGGTTGGTTGTATCAATGTTAGTGCAAAATTTTGTGATGTGTACACATTTTTAAGTATAAAATACCATGTTCAATATCCACTGATGACATTAAATTGAATGTCAAAATGTTTGGAATTAAAGATTATTTTATAAATCTTTGCCTTTTCTTTGTTTGATGTATCGCCATTAAGAACTCACTCATATATATATATATAATATATATATATATATATATATATATATAAGTGCATATATGTATATGTATATGTGTATGTATATATATATATATATATATATATATAATTATGTTATATATATATATATATATATATATTTATATATATATATATATTCATATATATACATATGTTATATTATTTTTTTTAGCGTTTTACCAGTCCGACAGGCCAAGAACACTACATTAGATTTCCGCCTTCGAATCAACCTGTGGTAACTTCTTCTTTTAATTCGAGAACCAATCAAACGCCTCCTTTGACACCTGTTACGCCACAGACACCTCCCCTTTTTTCTACAATGGACTATGGTAAGGAAATATATATATATATATATATAAATATATATATATATATATAAATATATATATATTATATATATATATATATATAAATATATATATATATATATTTATAACATAGATATAAAAATTGTTATAATTATGCAAAAATCGATTGGTATATATTTTTTTAATTTATTATTTATTTGCATAGTCTTGAATTCCATGTTGATATAATATGTTTAATTTGAATTGTAAAGTCTAGCGTTACATCAATAAAAATAGTATGATAGTTTTTAGAAATTTATTTATTTAAAATCCATACGTTTCGGCTAGCATCTTAGCCTTCATTCAATGGCAATCAATTTAACTATAAAAGTTAAAACTTAATAAATAATATGTAAGAAATTTCATAGAATGACAATAATAATGATAATGATAATATTAAAACACTTCACTTATCTATTTTTTTTTTCTTTTTTAGGTAATTTACCAGCTGCTCCTTTAAACACAATACAAGAGGCGAGAGAGTATGTAAATTTTCGTACTGCAGCAGGATAAATTTAAAAAAAAAATCAGGATGAGATTTTAAAATTAAAGGTATTATAAATATTATATTTAAAAAGCATTTATTAAACTATATATAAAATATTTTATAATTATTTAAAGTGTAAATAGTTTTTTGTAATTTTTTGTAAATACTCGTTAGATTAGACAATTTTTTTTGGAAATTTTTAATTTTTGTAAATTAAATTTTATACTTTTTTATACCGAAAAGCTGGGTAGTGCAATTGGCATTTAAATTACAGAAATATTAAGCTTATATAATAAAAAAGTATGTATGAATATATATATTTATATTTATATATATATATATATATATATATTTATATATATATATATATATATATATTGTATTATATATTATCGATTAAATAATAGATACATTGCTAGAAATAGCCAAATTTATGTATTTAAATTTGTAATGAAAATTATTTTATAAGTTAAATAAGTTTATGAATTCATGAATTTATTTATTTAATTTTGAAATTCTAAAAACGATTTTGTGAAGGACATATCCTTGACATATTATGTATAAATCAATATATACATGTATATATCCATTTCCCATACAAACTGGGACAGCTAGTATATAGATAATCATGTATAAATCTATATATACATTTATATATCCAATTCCATACAAACTAAGGCAGTTAGGCCATATATAATCATGTATAAATCGATATATACATTTATATATCCAATTCCCATACAAACTAAGGCAGTTAGGCCATATATAATCATGTATAAATCGATATATACATTTATATATCCAATTCCCATACAAACTAAGGCAGTTAGGCCATATATAATCATATATAAATCGATATATACATTTATATATCCATTTCCCATACAAACAAGGGCAGTTAGGCCATATATAATCATGTATAAATCAATATATACATTTATATATCCAGTTCCCATACAAACTAAGGCAGTTAGGCCATATATAATCATGTATAAATCGATATATACATTTATATATTCAATTCCCATACAAACTAAGGCAGTTAGGCCATATATAATCATGTATAAATCAATATATACATTTATATATCCAATTCTCATACAAACTAAGGCAGTTAGGCCATATATAATCATGTATAAATTGATATATACATTTATAGATCCAATTCCCATACAAACTAAGACAGTTAGTATATATAATCATGTATAAATCGATATATACATTTATATATCCAATTTCCATACAAACTAAGGCAGTTAGGCCATATATAATCATGTATAAATCAATATATACATTTATATATCCAATTTCCATACAAACTAAGGCAATTAGGCCATATATAATCATGTATAAATCGATATATACATTTATAGATCCAATTCCCATACAAACTAAGACAGTTAGTATATATAATCATGTATAAATCGATATATACATTTATATATTCAATTCCCATACAAACTAAGGCAGTTAGGCCATATATAATCATGTATAAATCAATATATACATTTATATATCCAATTTCCATACAAACTAAGGCAATTAGGCCATATATAATCATGTATAAATCGATATATACATTTATATATCCAGTTTTCATACAAACTAAGGCAGTTAGGTCATATATAATCATGTATAAATCGATATATACATTTATATATCCATTTCCCATACAAACTAAGGCAGTTAGGCCATATATAATCATGTATAAATCGATGTATAAATCGATACATTTATATATTCAATTCCTATACAATCCATTCATAAACATTTTTAGATTTGTTGATTTATATATAAATGAGTTTATAAACTTAATTTATATACATTTTGATTTATAGGGTCATGAATTTATCGATACAAATTTTAACAAATTTCTGAATTTAGTGAATTTTTAAATTTATCTACTTTATTCAAATATAAATTTATTATCAGAATAGATTTTGTGAATTCATGAAATTTAAATTTTATTTTAATTTATACAATTATGCATTTCCTGAATTCAGTTTAATTAAATTTTATTTTGCAAATTTTTTATTAATGATTTAAATTAATATATTTAAGTATTTTATTTTTAATATGATAATTATTATTATAATTAGTTTTAAGATTTTGTGCATTTATAAGGATGAATGTGATAGTCATATTGTAAATTAAAAGTACTAATTTTAAGATCTCTTTATCCAAATAATCTATTATTTATTTTTACCAAAATATTAAATATAAATTTTGTAAAATATTTTTATATATACATATATATAGTTATGTGTTTTTATATTAAAAGAAATAAAATTATATCGAGCAAAAATAGACTCTTAATAAACACAAATATATTTATAATATTTGTATAATAAATGAAAATTTGTGATATAATTGAATAAATTAAACAATTAATTAATTTAATTAATATTAATCAATTATTTAATTAAGCTATTAATTGAGTTAATTATAAATAAATCAATTATTCAATTATTTAATTATAAATTATTTAATTAATAAGTGTATCTCCAAATAAATAAATAAATTGATAGTTAAATAAATGAATAAATTGAACAATTAATTAAAATAATTAAATAATAAATAAATTGTTTAATTATTTATTTAATGAGTGTAAGTCCCAATAATTAATAAATTAAATAATGGCTAAATAAATGATAAAATAATTAATAAATTAAGCAAATAATTAAGGTAATTAATAAATAAATAAAATTATTTAATTATTTAATTTATGAGTGTATGTCAAAATAAATATTTAAATTAATTACTGGCTAAATAAATAAGTTTAATTTAATAAATAGATTAATCAATTATTCAATTAATTATTAATTAATGTCCAAATAAATAAATAAATTAATTAGTAGCTAAATAAAGGGTGAAATAAATTAATATAAATTGAGAAAATTTAAAATGAAACAAATGCGTTATAATTAAAGTAATAAATGGATATTTAAATAAAACATTACATATTAATGAATAAATTAATTACTTGTTAAATAAATAACTTAATAAAATAATTAATTAATAACTTTTATCACCAATCAAAAAATAACATTTATTTTATATGTTTATTATTTTGATCAGATTTCACAACTTTATTGTCGGTGCCTCTCGGACTATTTAATTCTTTTCCCAAACCAAAACATTTTGCCAAATTCTTTTGTATTCGTTATCATAAATATTATATAATATATTTTATATTAAGTGTGATTATTTTTGAGGTTTTTTCCATCAGTCTGTAATAGTAGATGCAGATGCAACTAGCTGAAAATGCATTTTATAGTATAAAATTTAAATTAAAATTAATTATTTAATAAAAATTAAAATAAACTTTAGTTTAATTCATTTAATAAAATTTATATAATTTATTAATATATATTGTTATAATATATTAAGTTATTCAATATAAATCGCAGTGTGTGCAAATACGAGTGCCAAAGGAAGGTTTTTTTGTCAGGTAAGTTTTACATTGTTTTGATGACTTTTTTGATCATTTTAGAATGCTTTAAACAAATTGTAATATAAATATGTGATATTTTAGAGATTTCTTTCAATTATAAAAATATTAAATGCAATACTTTACATGTATAAATCAATATATACATTTATATATCCAATTCCCATACAAACTGAGACAGCTAGTATATATATAACTATGTATAAATCGATATATACATTTATATATCTAATTCCCATACAAGCTAAGGCTGTTAGGTCATATATAATCATGCATAAATCAATATATACATTTATATATCAAATTTCCATACAAACTAAGGCAGTTAGGACATATATAATCATGTATAAATCAATATATACATTTATATATTCAATTCCCATACAAACTAAGGCAGTTAGGCCATTTATAATCATGTATAAATCAATATATACATTTATATATCCAATTCCCGTACTAACTAGGGCAGTTAGGCCATATATAATCATATATAAATCGATATATACATTTATATATCTAATTTCCATACAAACTAAGACAGTTAGGCCATATATAATCATGTATAAATCAGTATATACATTTATATATTCAATTTCCATACAAACTAAGGCAGTTAGGCCATTTATAATCATGTATAAATCAATATATACATTTATATATCAAATTTCCATACAAACTAAGGCAGTTAGGACATATATAATCATGTATAAATCAGTATATACATTTATATATTCAATTTCCATACAAACTAAGGCAGTTATGACATATATAATCATGTATAAATCAATATATACATTTATATATTCAATTCCCATGCAAACTAAGGCAGTTAGGCCATTTATAATCATG
>NW_020539727.1:21629291-21639306 GCF_003426905.1 Ctenocephalides felis
GACTGGAAATTTGTATCCATACATACATACACACACACACACACACACACACACACACACACACACACACATCCATTTTTCTTAGGTATGCCAAAACGTTCAAAAACCTTCAAAACGTCGAGAAATGTTAAAATTTTCAATTCCGATTTTCGGCCCATTACAATAACTTACCCTACGGGAAGTTAATAAACAAGTAAACTGGTAGACAAGGCGATCATATACTACAATATTAAAGATACAGATTAATATGATGATTATAAATAAAATATTATAAACATATTTCTAAAAAAAATGTCAAATACTTTATTAATAATAAAAAATACTTTATTTATTAATAAAAATTGTAGATTTGAAATATGCTCTTTACCGTATACATTCATATCACATATCCAAAGACTATACACATTACCTTAAAATCATAATAGATAAATTTAATAATAAATAATATTTGCAAATTAATAATATTTGCACAAAGTTCTCATTCAGGAAACTAATTAAATAAAAAAATACTAGTTTAATTTAAATATATTTTATTAAAATATATTATGTTACCTTCAAATGTTCAAAAGTTATTTAAACTAGTAAAATTGTGAAAAATATAAAATATGGACAAAATAACATTCAAATATGTTATGAAATAAATACAAAAATTTATTCAAATTGTTTACAAAATAATAATTAAACTTACAGCAGATATAAAACATTATTACAATGAAACAATCATTATAACATTATTTGTTTATATTTATAAAACATACAAAAATAATTCATATTGTAAACATACGTTCAAAAATTAATTAATAGATCTTTCAACTCCATTTTTACAAATATCTTTTACATATTTCATAGCACAGCCATTTGGAAAAATCCCTTATTGCATACTTTATATTTATAATTACTTTTTGTTGTGCACAACGATGTGCTTTTTCAGGGTGTCTGGCCGCGCAAATGTTTTATCACATACTGTACACTTATGGGGCCGTACCCCACTGTGAACGGGCATATGAGTTCTCAAGCTACTTGCTTGTGTAAATGTCTTATCGCATATTTCACATTTGTGAGGTCGTTCCCCAGTGTGAATAAGCACATGTCTCTTCAAAGTATTCACTCGAGCAAATGTCTTATTGCATGTTTCACATTTGTGAGGTCGTTCCCCAGTGTGAATGAGTTTATGTACACTCAAGCTACTCATTTGTGTGAATGTCATATAGCATATTTCACATTTGTAAGGACGATCCCCACTGTGAATGACTTTATGTACTCTCAAGGCAGCCATTGTTCTGAATGTCTTATCGCATATTTCACATTTGTGAGGACGAACCCCACTGTGAATGAGTTTATGTACTCTCAAGGCAGCCATTTTTCTGAATGTCTTATCACATATTTCACATTTGTGAGGACAAACCCCACTGTGAACGAGCATATGTCTATTTAAAGTATCCGGTAGTGTGAATGTCTTATCACATATTTCACATTTATAAGGACGAACCCCACTGTGAATTAATTTATGTACTCTCAAGTTGGTCATTTTTCTGAATGTCTTATCGCATTTTTCACATTTATGAGGACGAACCCCACTGTGAATAAGTTTATGTGCTCTCAAGACGGACATTTGTCTGAATGTCTTATTGCATATTTCACATTCGTAAGGACGTTCTCCAGTGTGAATAAGCAAATGCTCTTTCAAGTAACTTGGATAGTTGAAACTCTTATTACATATTTTACATTTATGTGGTCTCTGTGTACTCTTACTTTGTTTTTGATTATCAGATAATTTATTCAATGTTGTATCTGTCTCTCCATTACAAACACAAACGTGTTGATCCAAATCAAATTGCCCAGTAAATGCTTCATTGCAAATTGTGCATACAAAAGGCTTTTCATCTGCATGAATTTTCAGATGTATATCTAAGGCGCCTGAATCTAGAAAAGTGTCTGAACAAAATGGGCAATCATGACTATGTACCAGCATGTGCTGTTCTAAATCATGCTGCCCTGTAAATGATTCATTACATATATCGCATTCATAATGAGATGCTTCATAGGATTCCTGTTTGACTTCATCTTCTATTGTTATATCGGAATTCATGAATCTCTCCAGACATGTTTCATCATCTTCAGGCTCATCTTTTATTTCACATTTAATGTCTTCAATAGGAAATTCTGGTGGTTCGGTTTTAACCTCCAGAATAGAATCAGATAGAGAATCAGCCATTTATTATCTGAAATTTTATTTAATATTTGTAATTAGCATTGATTATGGTACAAAGAAAATGCATTTTCATCTAAGATGATCAAAGTAAACAGAAACTACTAAGTATGGACCTCAAAACGAGCATCTACTTTTGCAGAGCGTACGTAGATATGTATTAAAACACACTAAGATTTATTTAATATGTCAACTACAACTGATTTTAGTATTAAAAATCAAGTATTAATTAATAATTATAAAAAAACACGTACCTGCACTAATTTAACTAAACATTCGGTACACTATAATATTGATCGTTACAAAATAAATATAATATTTGAAGCTGTAATTAAAAATAATGCACACATAATATATTTACTTATTAAATTGTGTAGTTTTGATATAATATAACAATATTTAATAAAATAAATAATTTATAAGAAACTGTCAGCCATTTTTATTTAAACTTGCTGTCACCTGTCAAACTTGTTATGAATCTAACTTCAGACTTCACTTTTCGTCTCGAATTAAATCTGGCAACCCTGTCAAACTTGACAGCTGACAGTTTGAATTTCGTACAAATTCAAACGTCAAATTCTAACCAATAACCATAGTTTTTTATCACTGCAAAAATACTTATATATGTAATAAAACCAAAAAAAAACTGACCTTTATTTTCTCAAGTTATGTCAAACATGTCAAAAATGTCTGATGAAACAAATTTAAACACAATAATCAAAATTGAAACAATCGAATATCCTCAAGTTAAACAAGAACTTGAAGATTATGAAAATAAAACAGGTATTTGTATGGATAATGATGAAATTTGTCTACAGCAATTCCTAAAATCTGAGGTTACTATTGATGAGGAAATTAAACAAGAAAAGATTGATGGGCAAGATGCTACGTCTAATACAAGTTTCAATGAAAAACCTCACATATTCAATGAAGACACCAGTAATTCAAGTAAATCGAGCGAATCATTCGAAATCGTTTCTACAAAAAGTACAACCAGCAATAATCTAAAGCTTCATAAATGTGAAATATGTAATAAAACATTCCCACAAAAGAGAAATTTAAATCAACATAGAGTGATTCATTCCCGTAAACATCCTGTTAGTTGTAAAATATGCAATAAAACACTCGCCGGAAAAAAATCATTAAAAAGACATGAACTTGTTCACACAGAAGAACGACGTTACAAGTGTGAAGAATGCAATAAAATGTTCAAAATAAAGAGTCATTTAAAACAACATAAAATAACTCACACTGGAGAACGTCCTTACATTTGCAAAATATGTCATAAAGCATTCAAAGAAAAACGGACTTTTGATTACCATGAAAAAACTCACACTGAAAAAATTTACCCTTACAGTTGCGAAATATGTCATAAAAAATTCGAAGCAAAGCATAATTTGAAATACCATGAAACAATTCACACTGGAGAAAGACCTTACAGTTGCCCAAAATGTCCTAAAACATTCATAGCAAAGCGGGCGTTAGAACAACATGAAGCAATTCACACTGGAGAAAACCCTCATGTGTGCAAAATATGCAATAAAACATTCACATTAAAAAAAACATTAACTCAACATAAAATTAGTCACACTGGAGCGCGTCCTTATGAATGTGAGATATGCAAAAAAACATTTACATCAAAACAATCAGTAGCTCGACATAAAATTAGTCACACTGGAGAACGTAATTATAATTGTGGAATTTGCAATAAAACATTTGCAATAAGAGATTCGTTAAGATTACATGTAAGAGGAGTACATGCTGGAATGAATAAAAAACGTTCAAAAAAAGTTTTGAATTTGCCGGAAACTAGCCAACCATAAAAACCTTTCTTTGTGGAATTGCAAATTATGAATTTTTTTTAACACTATTACTGATAAAAGTGAATTGAATGCAATTGTTTAATAACTTACATATAAATGTTTAAATAATTATAAATAAAACATTATAAATTTTTAATAGAGAAATATAATTAAAGTATATATATTTTTAAAGAAGAAGTTTATATTTAACTTAAATAGTTGAAATAAATAATTTTGACTATGGCTATTCAATTTTGAAATGTCTATACATTTATATATGCATTATTTCATATTAGTCTTCACAATATGAAATAAGATCCTTCAATGATTTCATTGAAAAATAAAAACCTAATAATGACATGATTATTGATTTTAATTTTATTTTCACATTACCGTTATGGTATCATTTTTCGGTATATATATATATATATATATATCTTGATAGTTATATATATATATATATATATATATATATATATATATATATACGTGTATATATATATTGTATTATTGCTTAAAAATGAAATATCGAATTCAAAGTCGTTTTATTCAAAACTACCCATTATTATTATATATACATAAGTTTATGCATTGAATTATTATTATACAAATATATATTTTTAAAAATCTTGTTTCATCAAGGTATCCATTCCAACATCGTCTAGAAGAGCAGTATGCCTGACTCGTTCCATAGCTTGTTCCTGAATCCTGTTCAAGAGATCTTGGTACGGAACGATGCACTTTAGGAAGTCTCTGTATTCTAATTGGTAGACTTCACAAATTTCCAACTAGAAGATAAAAAATTGACGATATACAAATAGAATCAAGAAAGAAATTTCCAAAAATATTCATAAATCGAGATAAAAAATAGAAGATACTGAATGATCTAGAAGGATATTATGAATAAAAGATAAATATGATATGGTAAATATATTTAAATTTATGATAAATAAATTTAAGCTTACAATACACAATTACTTAAGTAATAAACATTATGAGTAAAATTGAGTATATAATATATATTAAAAACTGTTTTTGCCAAACTAAATTTATTTTGATCGAATAGTATTAAACATTTCCATACATAAGTTAGTCTTGCAATTATTAGTACAAAGTGCAAATTCTAACTAAACTCAATATTATTCAAATTATCAATTTAAATTTCGCGCTTTTTTGTTAAGGTCCTGTGTGAACTCCTTCACGCCCGCCATTTAATTTTTGCAAAATCGAATTAGTTTTAAAGTTATTTTTTGAATTTAAAACCATTGCATTACCGTTAAAAGTTGCTAAGCTATATAAATAATATAAATATAATAGCAGTTATAATATAATACAATAGTAATTATATGAATAATATAATATAATGTCAAAGTCAATTATCAATTTAAATTTTGCGCTTTTTTGTTAAGGTCCTGTGAACCCCTCCACACCCGCCATTTAAAATTCGCAAGATATCGAATTAGTTTTAAAGTTATTTTTTGAAATTAAAACCATTGCATTAACGTTAAAAGTTGCTAAGCTATATAAATAATATAAATATAAGAGCAGTTATAATATAATACAATAGTAATTATATAAATATTATAATATAAAATATATCAATTATCTATTTAAATTTCGCGCATTTTTTTTAAGGTCCTGTGAACCCCTCAACACGTGCAGTTTGATATTTGCAAATGTCGGCAAAAAATAGATGTTAATTGAAATAGTTTTAAATAAAGTTCGTTGTGTTAAAGTCGTTATATTAAATTGATTATAACTAATTATTAATTGTTATCGTTAATTACACATATTTAATAAGTTATTTATAAGTGTCAATAGTTTTAAAATGTGTACGAGTGTTTTCAAGACTTGTTGGGGTAAGTTGCACAATTTAGGTTAACTTTATAAATAAATTATATATATATATATATATATATATATATATATATATTTATATTTAAATATTTACTTAATTGTTTATTTAATATTTTAACCACTATTGATCGTCAAATTATTTTCCAATGCCCAAGATAAAGTATTTGGTTTGTTGAAATCAATTTTTCTACACAAAATTTTAAATTAAAACATACAGTAACTACTTCATAATAATATTGTGTGAAAAACGATGGCATGATGTTACTAAATAAATTGTGTTCTCTGCGGATCAGAGACATGGACTCTAATAAAAAAAGAAAAAATTATTACAATTGTTAAATCATCCGGAGCAAAGTATTCAGTAAAGTTACACTAGTGTATTATAGATCTCATAACTTTAAAACCATTTGTTTAATATGAATGATGTATATGGAAAATTTATTAACTTCCCGTAGGGTAAGTTATTGTAATGGGCCGAAAATCGGAATTGAAAATTTTAACATTTTTCGACGTTTTGAAGGTTTCTGAACATTTTGGCATACTTCAGAAAAAATGGATGTGTGTGTGTGTGTTTATGTATGTATGGATACAATTTTTCGCCCACGTTTTCGAGCGTACGGATCAACCGATTTGAATGGTTCAAAAAACATTCGATTCCTATTAATAAGGAGATGTGCTGATTAGTTTTTGGCAAAGGCAGGTCCAGCCGCTTCGGAGATACGGAGCAACGGGTGCAGAAAATAGAAATCAACTTTTTGAGAGAACGGAGTATCCGATTTGAATGATTGGGAGAAGTGTTTAATAGTTTTTGGCAAAGGCAGGCCCAGCCATTTCGAAGATACGGAGCTAAATATGTAAAAAAGGCTGTTTTTGAGAGAATTAAGCGTCCGATTTAAATGATTCAAAGAACTTTCTGCTTGTCTTAACAAAATAATTGATTTTGGAAAAAAAAATTTTGTTTCAACTTTTTTTTTTTAATTTTATGTATATCGAAAATAATTCTGATTTTATTTTTAATTCTGACTATAGTTCTAATATACTTTAAACAAATAATTTCAACTTTGCAATTCAGTTTATATAATTCTTATAAATATTAATTAGACAATGTTACAATATTTATAATAATCTATTTGAAAACATTCAGTATTCCTCGAACATTTTGTTACGGTACAGGAAGTTCCAGCAATTTGCCTTAAGGCACGATGCCATAATTGCCTCAAGACAGAATTCGACTTACAGCTAGTTTTATCTCTTCTTCACATGTTGGATACATTGATGGATACAGTAGTGTTTTATGTGTAGTAGACGTTGTGTTTTTTTCAGTATTTTCATTCTTTTTTATATTTTTCTGTAGTCTTTCTCCTATTTCTGCAAGTGTTAATTTTCAATTCAAAAGTTTTGTTCATTGTGTTCTGGTTGTACTCCAGCATGAAATTTTTTTCATGTCGTCCTAATGATTGTTTAGTTGCATATGTTTATGGCATAATCCACAACTGTAAGGACTCTCCCCAGTGTGGACTAAATTCATGTGATTTAAGGTATTGGATCGATGAGAATGTTTTGTTGCATATTTCGCATTCATAAAGCTGTTCTTTAGTGTGAGTCTGTTTATGTCTTGTTAAATGTGTCTTCTGTGCGAATGATTTATTGCATATTTCACACTCATGTGGACGTTCTCCAGTATGAGTAATTTCATGACGTTTTAAATCTTCCTTTGATTTAAATTTTTTATTGCACATTTCACAATCATAAGGACGTTCTTCAGTATGCACTATTGAATGCCTTTTTAAGTAATTTTGGTGTGGAAATCTTTTTTTGCATATTTCGCACTCATAAGGCAGTTCTCCAGTGTGAATAAATTCATGTCGTATTAAGTAATCTTTTGTTGTGAATCCTTTTCTGCATATTTTGCACTGATGAGGGCGTTCCCCAGTGTGAGTTACATTATGTACTTTAAGGTATTGTTTTGTTGCAAATGTTCTATTGCATATTCCGCATTCATAATGTCTTTCTTCAGTGTGAAGCCTTTCATGTTGTTTTAATATTTTCTTTGCTACGAATGTTTTATGGCATATTTTACATTCATAAGGCCTGTCTCCAGTGTGAAGCATTCTATGTTCCTTTAATGGTCGCTTCGTTGTGAATGTTTTATTGCATATTTCACAACTAAAAGGACGTTCACCTGTATGAATCATTTTATGTTGCTTTAAATTTGTCTTACGTGTGAATGTTTTATTACATATTTCACATTCATGGAGCTTTAGATTATCGCTTGTTGTACATTTTTCAGAAACGCTTTCGAATGATGTGCTTGAATAACTTGAATTACTGATGTCTTCATTAAATATGTAAGGTTTTTCATTGGAACTTGTATCAGCATCTTGCTCATCAATAGTTTCTTGCTTTATATCCTCCTCAACCGTAACCTCAGATTTTAAAAATTGCTGTAGACAAATTTCATCCCTCTTGCTACAAATGCCTGTGGTATTTTCATGATCTTCAAGTTCTTGTTTAAACTGAGGATATTCGTTCGGTTCAACTTTAATTGTTGTGTTTGAATTTGTTTCATCAGACATTTTCAACTTTTGTAGGTTATGGTAATTGCTATCTAACAATTTCAGCCTAAAAGTCGAGAAGACTTGTAAATTATGTGTTTGGAACGTGTAATGAATAAATTTTGATAATTATTAATATGTTATAACACTAACACTGATGTTTTTTGTTATTATTTTATATTTTTGTTTGCTTCATTTATGAACTTTGACAATTTGACATTTCTACTTCGTTCTGATTGGTCAACACCAGAAACAACTTCAACTTCGAAGTTAACGGCGCAAATTCAAAATCATGGAAAAAGATGATTTGGTCCAATTTAAATTTAAATTTTCCTTATTATGTATTCTAGTGTACAAATTCAAAGGAACATGTGTACGAGAAGATTTTTTCACAATTTAAATTATTTTAGTAGGTACAGCTGTTTGATCATGATAATTTCCTCCGGTTTATTTCCTTTCCAAACTTTAAACGCTTTTACTAAAAACTATTTCTTTTTCATACTATGTACCCATTTCTCGAAGTCTACTGACCGATTACCTAAAAAAACTTTCTGCTTGTATTGACAAAACAATTGCTTTTGAGGATAAAAAATTATTATATCTTTTTTTTAGTTTCCATAAAATATTTTTGTAATTTTGGATTAAAAATTTCAAAAAATTACCCAGGCTAAGCACAGTCTAATCTCCACTCTGGTACAAATGTTTACCCAAGTGTGTTTAGACTGTTTATGTTTATGGAGCACTTTTCCAATTTTGTGAAAAAACTATTGAAAAATGTGAAAATGCCGCCAAGCTAACCACAGTGTAAGTGAAAATGTCGCATAGAATTATTTGCCAAATGCGTTTAGACTGTGACATACCGGAGCCATTTTTTCAATTTGTGTAATATTTTTTTAAAATTTAATTTAAAAATTTTCTTGTAATAAAAAGTTACAAGATGCCATAAATAATGCATGACCCATACGTGCCGGAGTAACTTGTCTATCATATTCAATTTGAGACAATATTATTTCTTTTCAATTTTGTACAAATTTGTAGAATATTTCGATTAATATAAATTCTTATTTTAAAGTTACAAGAGATATAATAAACAAATGCATGGCCATACTTATCTACTTTCAAATGCGATTTTTAGGTATACCGAGTTGTATGAAGCTTTTTATGTTTTAATAAATTGTTCTTGCTGAAAATGTTTTTTTGCATATCTCACATTTATAAGGTCGTTCTCCATGTGAAACTTTATGTTGAATTAATGATTGTTTTAATCTGAATGATTTATTGCATATTTCACACTCATGAGGACGTTCTCCAGTGTGAACACTTTCATGTTGTTTCAAATTCCACTTCATTTTGAATGTTTTTATTGCATATTTCACATTCATAAAGATGTTCTTTGGTTTGCTTTTATAATTGATTTTCTCCAGTGTGAATTCTATTATGTTGTTTAATACTCTCATTGCTGAAAATGATTTTTTGCATATTTCACATTCATAAGGTCGCTCTCCAGTGTGAATAACTTTATGTTGGTTGAAATTTCGTTTTTGTGACAAATGTTTTAAGACATATTTCACAACTGTAAGGACGTTCTCCAG
>NW_020539727.1:21640306-21665121 GCF_003426905.1 Ctenocephalides felis
TTTTCAGAAACGCTTTCGAATGATGTGCTTGCATTAACTTGAATTACTGATTGTCTTCATTAAATATGTAAGGTTTTTCATTGGAACTTGTATCAGCATCTTGCTCATCAATAGTTTCTTGCTTTATATCCTCCTCAACCGTAACCTCAGATTTTAAAAATTGCTGTAGACAAATTTCATCCCTCTTGCTACAAATGCCTGTGGTATTTTCATGATCTTCAAGTTCTTGTTTAAACTGAGGATATTCGTTCGGTTCAACTTTAATTGTTGTGTTTGAATTTGTTTCATCAGACATTTTCAACTTTTGTAGGTTATGGTAATTGCTATCTAACAATTTCAGCCTAAAAGTCGAGAAGACTTGTAATTTATGTGTTTGGAACGTGTAATGAATAAATTTTGATAATTATTAATATGTTATAACACTAACACTGATGTTTTTGTTATTATTTTATATTTTTGTTTGCTTCATTTATGAACTTTGACAATTTGACATTTCTACTTCGTTCTGATTGGTCAACACCAGAAACAACTTCAACTTCGAAGTTAACGGCGCAAAATTCAAAATCATGGAAAAAGATAGATTTTGGTCCAATTTAAATTTAAATTTTCCTTATTATGTATTCTAGTGTACAAATTCAAAGGAACATGTGTACGAGAAGATTTTTCACAATTTAAATTATTTTAGGAGGTACAGCTGTTTGATCATGATAATTTCCTCCGGTTTTATTCCTTTTGCGAAACTTTAAACGCTTTTTACTCAAAACTAGTTTCTTTCAATACGATGTACACCATTTCTCGAATTCTTCTGGACCGATTACCTAAAAAACTTTCTGCTTGTATTGACAAAACAATTGCTTTTGAGGATAAAAAATTATTATATCTTTTTTAGTTTCCATAAAATATTTTTGTAATTTTGGATTAAAAATTCAAAAAATTACCCAGGCTAAGCACAGTCTAATCTCCACTCTGGTACAAATGTTTACCCAAGTGTGTTTAGACTGTTTATGTTTATGGAGCACTTTTCCAATTTTGGGAAAAAACTATTGAAAAATGTGAAAATGCCGCCAAGCTAACCACAGTGTAAGTGAAAATGTCGCATAGAATTATTTGCAAATGCGTTTAGACTGTGACTATACCGGAGCACATTTTCAATTTTGTGTAATATTTTTTTAAAATTTAATTTAAAAATTTTCTTGTAATATTTTAAAAGCTACAAGAGATGCCATAAATAAATGCATGACCCCATACGTGCCGGAGTAACTTGTCTATTTTCATATTCAATTTGAGACAATATTATTTCTTATTCAATTTTGTACAAATTTGCAGAATATTTCATTAACATTAAATTCTTATTTTTAATGTTACAAGAGATATAATAAACAAATGCATGGCCATACTTATCTACTTTCAAATGCGATTTTTAGGTATACCGAGTTGTATGAAGCTTTTTATGTTTTAATAAATTGTTCTTGGTTGAAATTGTTTTTTTGCATATCTCACATTTATAAGGTCGTTCTCCAGTGTGAACAACTTTATGTTGAATTAATGATTGTTTTAATCTGAATGATTTATTGCATATTTCACACTCATGAGGACGTTCTCCAGTGTGAACACTTTCATGTTGTTTCAAATTCCACTTCATTTTGAATGTTTTATTGCATATTTCACATTCATAAAGATGTTCTTTGGTTTGCTTTACTAATTGATTTTCTCCAGTGTGAATTCTATTATGTTGTTTTAATACTCTCATTGCTGAAAATGATTTTTTGCATATTTCACATTCATAAGGTCGCTCTCCAGTGTGAATAACTTTATGTTGTTTTAAATTTCGTTTTGTGACAAATGTTTTAAGACATATTTCACAACTGTAAGGACGTTCTCCAGAGTGGATCATTTTATGTTCTTTTAAATTTGACTTTAATGTGAATGTTTTATTGCATATTTCACAACTAAAAGGACGTTCTCCAGTATGAATCATTTCATGTCGGTTTAAATCTGCCTCTCTTTGGAATGTTTTATTACATATTTTACAATCATAAAGCTTTAGATTATCGCTTGTTGTACACTTTCCA
Source organism: Ctenocephalides felis (assembly GCF_003426905.1). Lineage (NCBI taxonomy): Eukaryota > Metazoa > Arthropoda > Insecta > Siphonaptera > Pulicidae > Ctenocephalides > Ctenocephalides felis. The sequence continues at coordinate 21,642,379 of NW_020539727.1, forward strand.
GAAAGGATTTGGAATGATTTGCTCATATTAGTTGAATTACTGATGTCTTCATTAAATATGTAAGGTTTTTCATTGGAACTTGTCGCAGCATCTTGCACATCAATCTTTTCTTGCTTTGTTTCCTCCTCAATCGTAACCTCAGATTTTAAAATTGCTGTAGGCATATCTCATCATTCTCCATAATCATATTTGATGTATATTCATAATGATCAACCTCTTCTTTCACTTGAGAATCTTGTTTAAAATCTTGCTCATCAACCATTTCTTGCTTTATATCCTCCTCAACTGTAACCTCTGATTTTAGAAATTGCTGTGGACAAATTTCATCAATTTCATAATCATCTAATTCTTGTTTCACCTGAGGATATTCATTCGGTTCAATTTTAATTGCTGTGTTTGAATTTGATTCTTCAGACATTTTCAGCTTTTGTAGGTTATGGTAAATGCTATCTAACGATGTCTGCCTAAAAGTCGAAAAGACTTGTATTTATGTGTTAGGAACGTGTTATGAATATATTTTGATAATTATTAATATGATATAACACTAACACTGATGTTTTTAATATTATTTTATATTTTTGTTTGCTTCATTTGTGCACTTTGACAATTTGACATTTTGACATTTCTACTTCGTTCTGATTGGTCAACACCAGAAACAACTTCAACTTCGAAGTTAACGGCGCAAAATTCAAAATCATTTGTTATACAGTTACATGGAAAAAGATAGATTTTGGTCCAATTTAAATTTAAATTTTCCTTATTATGTGCAAATTCAAAAGAATATGTGTACGAGAAGATTTTTCACAATTTAAATTATTTAGGAGGTACAGCTGTTTGATCATGATAATTTCTTCCGGTTTTATTCCTTTTGCCAAACTTTAAACGCTTTTACTAAAAACTAGTTCTTTCAATACGATGTCCACTATTTCTCGAATTCTACTGGATCGTACTTATCTACTTTCAATCATGATTTTAAAGTATACCGAGTTGTTGTAGGTTCTTGCAATATTAGACAATATTATTTCTTATTCAATTTTACAAATTTGCAGAATATTTCATTAACATTAAATTCTTATTTTGAATGTTACAAGAGATATAATAAACAATGCATGACCATACGTACTCGAGTTACTACTAGTCTATTTTCAATGACGATTTTTCTACGTACTCGAGTACTTATCTACATTCAAAGACAATTTTTAAGTATACCGAGTTGCTGTAGGTTCTTGTAATATTAGACAATATTATTTCTTATTCAATTTTGTACAAATTTGCAGAATATTTCATTAACATTAAATTCTTATTTTGAATGTTACAAGAGATATAATAAACAAATGCATGACCATACGTACTCGAGTTACAACTAGTCTATTTTCAATGACGATTTTTCTACGTACTCGAGTTACTTATCTACATTCAAAGACAATTTTTAAGTATACCGAGTTGTGTAGGTTCTTGTAATATTAGACAATATTATTTCTTAGTCAATTTTGTACAAATTTGTAGAATATTTGATTAATATAAAGTGATTATTTTAAAAGTTACAAGAGATATAATAAACAAATGCATGACCTACGTACTCGATTACAACTATCTATTTCAATGATGATTTTTCTAGTACTCGAGTACTTATCTACATTCAAGATTTTAAGTATACCGGTTGTTGTAGGTTCTTGTGATATTAGAAAATATTATTTTTTATTCAATTTTGTACAAATTTGCAGAATATTTGATTAATATAAGCGATTATTTTAAAAGTTACAAGAGATGCCTTAAATAAATGTATGATCATACGTGCCGGAGTAACTTATCTAGTTTCAATTTTTTATTTTTCTATCTATTTTCGATTTTTAAGTATACCGAGTTGCTGTAGGTTCTTGTGATATTAGAAAATATTTTAGATTATTTAATTTTGCACAAATTTGCAAAATATTCTATTCATTTCATGTGATTATTTTAAAAATTACAAAAGATGCAATAAACAATGCATGACGATACGTACTCGTGTTACTTATCTATTTTCAATGATGATTTTTAAGTATACCGATTTGTTGTAGGTTTCTGTGGTATTAGAAAGTATTGTATATTTAATTCTAAACAAATTTGCAACATATTTGATGTACATTGCAAGTACCATTTAAAAGTTTCAAGAGATATAATAAATAAATGCATAAAAATTAATTGCATACTTCACAATTGCAGCAGCTTCAATATAAACGACGCCCACAAAAAAATTATTTACTCGTTTGCCAATTTAAAGTATACCCAGTTGCTGTAGGGTTATATGTTATTAGACAACATTATAGATAATTTAATTTTGCATAAATTTTTCGAATATTTGACGAATTTTAGACGTACTGTTTAAAAGTTACAAGATATATATAATACACATTAGTCACGATTAAATTAGTAGCACTAACACTGTTTTCAAATGCTCTTTTAGAGTATACCGAGATGCTCTAGGTCATTATAATATTAACAAGTGTTAAATTTTAATTAATTTTGCACTAATTTGTCAAATGTTTTATTTATATTAGATGAACGGTTTAAAAGTTGAAAGGGTTGAAATAAATAAATGCACTGATGAACGCACTTAAAGCTAATAAAATTAGATACAAACTTTTAATTGCAATTTTAAAGTATACTGAGTTGCTTTAGGGTCTTGTAATATTGGGCAACATTATATATAATTTAGTTTTGTACATATTATAAATTAGACATGCCGTTTAAAAGTTACAAGAGATAAAGTATTAATGTAGTAGTTTAATTTAGAAATGTAAAAGTGTAAATTAGGCAAGTATTTTTTTTTTTTTGAACTTGAATTCGAAATGAAATGACGATTGTTAATGTTCTGGAGATAAATTGATTTATGAGTTACATTTCATTTGCTCAGATATAACAAACAAGATAGCAAAAATAATGAAAGTTACACTATTTGTAATAATATATTGAAAACGTTTAAAATTTCTCGAAATTTTATCACGGCACGGGAAGTACCAGCAATTTGCCTTAAGGCACGATGCCATACACTACTAGTTTTTATTATTATTGATAATGTAAATTTCATCACTTGTATTTTATAGATTCTATATCAGTGCTTATATTTAGACGACGATCTTTGTATATGTTTACAAGAAACGCAACGCATATGAACAAAACCTAAACGAGTCGCGCTAAAATAAATTTATCTAAGGACCTTATCTCATATTTCTAAGACTAATGTAAAATAGCGCATATAAAATATATAAACATTTTGAAACTGAATTGTCATAGTCGAAATTATTTATTTCGACTATCTGAGTATATATACAGTCTATTTATATTTTTCTATTGAAAAAAATAAAATGCTATATTTATAATTATTTAAACATTTATATTAGCATTATTAAACAATTACAATTACAACACACTTTTATCAGTAACAGAGTTAAAAAATATATGAATTGTAATTGATATCTCCACAAGAAATGAATTTTAAGGTTGAACAGTTTCCGGCAAATTCATTGTTGAATCTTTTCTTACTTCATCATGTAGTTCTTTTACATGTCGTCTTAATGCACTTTTTAATGCATATGCTTTATTGCAAATTTCACAACTGTAAGGACGTTCTCCAGCATGAACTGCTCCATGTTGTGTTAATGTCTTTTTCAATGCAAATGTTTTATAGCATATTTCACAACTATAAGGCCGTTCTCCAGTGTGAATAATTTGATGGTGTTTTAAATCTGACTTTGTTTTATATGCTTTATTGCATATTTCACAATTATAAGAGCGTTCTTCAGAATGCACAGATAAATGCTTTTTTAAGGTCACTCGGAGTGAAAATCTCTTTTTGCATATTTCACACTCATAACGACGTTCGCCAGTGTGTAAAACTGCATGTCGTTTTAATGTTACTTTTAATCTGAATGCTTTATTGCATATTTCACAATTGTAAGGACGTTCTCCAGTATGAATTGTTCCATGTTCTCTTAATGCACGTTTGCTTTTAAATGCTTCATTGCATATTTCACAACTATAAGGACGTTCTCCAGTGTGAATTATTTCATGCTCTGTTAATGAATATTTTGATTTGAATCTCTTTTTGCATGTATTACACTGATGAGGGCATTCTTCAGTGTGAGTAACTTTATGTTGCTTCAAACATTGTTTTGTTGCAAATGTTTCATTGCATATTTTGCAAACACTTTCTTTGGTATGAAGCCTTTTATGCTTGAATAAATTGTTCTTGGCTGAAAATGTTTTTTTGCATATCTCACATTCATAAGGTCGTTCTCCAGTGTGAATAACTTTATGTCGAATTAATGATTGTTTTAATCTGAATGATTTATTGCATATTTCACACTCATGAGGACGTTCTCCAGTGTGACAAAGTTCGTGTAGTCTTAATGATGCCATATTTGGGAATGTTTTGTTGCAAATATTGCACTCATAAGGATTTTCTCCAGTGTGAATTGTTTTATGGCGTTTTAAAGTCCGCTCGTCTTTGAATGCTTTATGACATATTTCACACTCATAAGGACGTTCTCCAGTGTGAACACTTTCATGTTGTTTCAAATTCCACTTCATTTTGAATGTTTTATTGCATATTTCACATTCATAAAGATGTTGTTTAGTTTGCTTTAATAATTGACTTTTTCCAGTGTGAATTTTCTTATGTTGGTTTAATACTCTCATTGCTGAAAATGATTTTTTGCATATTTCACATTCATAAGGTCGCTCTCCAGTGTGAATAACTTTATGTTGTTTTAAATTTCGTTTTGTGGCAAATGTTTTATGGCATATTTCACAAATGTAAGGACGTTCTCCAGAGTGGATCATTTTATGTTCTTTTAAATTTGAATTTGATGTGAATGTTTTATTGCATATTTCACAACTAAAAGGACGTTCTCCAGTATGAATCATTTTATGTTGGTTTAAATCTGCCTCACTTTGGAATGTTTTATTACATATTTTACAATCATAGAGCTTTAGATTATTGCTTGTTATACACTTTCCAGAAAGGATTTGGAATAATTTGCTCATATTAGTTGAATTACTGATGTCTTCATTAAATATGTAAGGTTTTTCATTGGAACTTGTCACATCGTCTTGCACATCAATCGTTTCTTGCTTTATATCCTCCTCAACCGTAACCTCAGATTTTAAAAATTGCTGTAGGCATATTTCATCATTTTCCATACTCATATTTGATGTATGTTCATTATCATCAACCTCTTGTTTCACTTGAGGTTCTTGTTTAAAATCTTGCTCATCGATGATTTCTTGCTTTATATCCTCCTCGCTCTTAACCTCTGATTTTAGAAATTGCTGTGGACAAATTTCATCAATTTCATAATCATCTAACTCTTGTTTTACCTGAGGATATTCAATCGGTTCAACTTTAATAGTTGTGTTTGAATTTATTTCTACAGACATTTTCAACTTTTGTAGGTTATGGTAATTGCTATCTAACAATTTCAGCCTAAAAGTCGAGAAGACTTGTAATTTATGTCTTTGGAACGTGTAATGAATAGATTTTGATAATTATTAATATGTTATAATACTCACACTGATGTTTTTGTTATTATTATATATTTTTGTTTGCTTCATTTGTGCACTTTGACAATTTGACAATTTGACATTTCTACTTCGTTCTGATTGGTCAACACCAGAAACAACTTCAACTTCGAATTTAACGGCGGCAAAATTTAAAATCATATGTGATGTAGTTACATGAAAAAAGATAGATTTTAATTCAATATTAATTTAGAACGCTTTCGTTTATATTTTTATTATTATTGCATCATTAAAAGTCAGAATTTCTAAGTTCTTGGTAGCCTTGATAAACTCGCAGTTTAAATCTTTTTAATGTTGTCTAACCTAAACGAAGAAGAGCTGTCAAAATGTCAAAGTGCGTAAATAAAGCAAGTGAAATAATAAAATAATAACGAAAAAGTCAGTGTTAGTATTATAACATATAAATAATTATCAAAATATATTTATTACACGTTCCTAGCACATAAATTACAAATCGTGTTGACTTTTAGGCATACATCGTTAGATAGCATTTACCATAACCTATAAAAGTTGAAAATGTCTGAAGCAATAAATTCAAACACAACAATTAAAGTTGAACCGAACGAATATCCTCAAATTAAACAAGAACTTAAAGATTATGAAAATACAACAGGCATTAGTATGGAAAATGATGAAATTTGTCTACAGCAATTTTTAAAATCTGAGGTTACGGTTGAGGAAGATATGAAGCAAGAAATCATTGATGAACAAGATTTTAAACAAGATCCTCAAGTGAAAGAAGAGTTTGATGATTATGAATATACATCAAATATGAGTATGGAGAATGATGATATATGCCTACAGCAATTCCTAAAATCTGAGGTTACGATTGACGAGGAAATTAAACAAGAAAAGATTGATGTGCTAGATGCTGTGCCTAATACAAATTCCAATGAAAAACCTCACATACTTAATGAAGACACCAGTAATTCAAGTAATTCGAGCGATTCATTCGAAAGCGTTTCTGGAAAATGTACAACAAGTGATAATCTAAAGCTTCATAAATGTGAAATATGTAATAAAACATTCCCACAAAAAAGAAATTTAAATCAACATAAGGTGATTCATTCCCATAAACATTCTGTTAGTTGTAAAATATGCAATAAAACACTCGCCGGAATACGATCATTAAAAATACATGAACTTGTTCACACTGGAGAACGACGTTACAAATGTGAAGAATGCAATAAAATGTTCAAATTAAAGAGCTATTTAAAACAACATAAAATAACTCACACTGGAGAACGTCCTTACATTTGCAAAATATGTCATAAAGCATTCAAAGAAAAAAAGACTTTTGATTACCATGAAAGAACTCACGCTGAAAATATTTATCCTTACAGTTGCGAAATATGTCATGAAAAATTCAAGGCAAAGCATCATTTGAAATACCATGAAGCAATTCACACTGGAGAATACCCTTATGTATGCAAAATATGCAACAAAACATTCACATTAAAACAAACATTAACTCGACATGAAATTAGTCACACCGGAGTGCGTCCTTATGAATGTGAGATATGCAAAAAAACATTTACATCAAAACAATCAGTAGTTCGACATAAAATTAGTCACAAGAACGTAATTATAATTGTGGAATTTGCAATAAAACATTGCAATAAACGATTTGTTAAGACAACATGTAAGAGGAGTACATGCTGGAATATGGAAAAAACGTTCAAAAAAAGTTTTGAATTTGCCGGAAACTAGCCAACCATAAAAACCTTTCTTAGTGGAACTGCACAATTCATGTATTTTTTTAACTCTCTTACTGATAAAAGTGAATTGAATGCAATTGTTCAATAGCTTACATATAAATGTTTAAATAATTATAAATATAACATTATAAATTTTTAATAGAGAAATATAAACAAAGTATATATATTTTTAAAGAAGAAGTTTATATTAAACTTAAATAGTTGAAATAAATAATTTTGACTATGGCTTTTCAGTTTTGAAATGCCTATACATTTATATATGCATTATTTCATATTAGTCTTCCCAATATGAGATAAGATCCTTCAATGATTTCATTGAAAAATAAAAACCTAATAATGACATGATTATTGATTTTAATATTATTTTCACATTACCGTTATGGTAACATTTTTCGGTTTATATATATATATATATATATATATATATATTATTACTTACTGCAACGACACTTGCAACTCTTTTCGATCCTTTTATCAATAATGCAATTTCACCAAAATGTGCTCCGTCTTCTAAATGACACACCTAAAATATTAAAAAACTGTTATAAAATATTATATATATATATATATATGTATGTATATATATATATGTATATATATATATATATATATATATATATATATATTTCAACAGTCCTATCACAAATAATTTGAACAAAAATGTAAAGTATCCTAAGACAATTTATACGTATTAACTTCGTTTGTATCTAATCACTCATTTATTGTCTCTAATGACACTCTCTACAATATTCAACTTGCTGTATTGTTAGACAATTTTATAGATTATTTAATTTAGTACAAATTTGCTAAATACATCATTAGAATACTATCAGTAGTTTACAAGTTATAAATTATTAACTTCCCGTAGGGTAAGTTATTGTAATGGGCCGAAAATCGGAATTGAAAATTTTTACATTTCTCGACGTTTTGAAGGTTTCTGAACGTTTTGGCATACCTCAGAAAAAATGGATGTGTATGTGTGTGTGTGTGTGTGTGTATGCATGTATGGATACAAATTTTCGCCCACGTTTTAGGGCGCACGGATCAACCGATTCGAATGGTTTAAAAAACATTCGATTCCTATTGATAAGGAGATGTGCTGATAGTTTGTGGCAGAGGCAGGTCAAGCAGTTACGGAGATAAGGAGCAAAGAGTGCAGAAAATAGAAATCGAGTTTCTGAGAGAACGGAGCATCAGATTAGAATGAACTAAAAAACATTCTATTAGTAATGATTGGGAGAAGGGGTTATTAGTTTTTCGCAAAGGCAGGCCCAGCCATTTCGGAGATACAGAGCTAAATGTACAAAAAATGGCAGTTTTTGAGAGAACTAAGCGTCCGATCCAATTGATTCAAAGAACTTTCTGCTTGTCTTAACAAAATAATTGATTATGGAAAAAAAAATTTGTCTCATTTTTTTTTTTTTTTTTTTAATTTTTTGTATATCGAAAATAATTCAGATTTTATTTTTTATTCTGACTATAGTTCTAATATACATAAACAAATAATTTCAACTTTGTAATTTAGTTTATATAATTCTTATAAATATTAGACAATGTTACAATATTTATAATAATCTATTTGAAAACATTCAATATTTCTCCAACATTTCGTTACGGTACGGGAAGTTCCAACAATTTGCCTTAAGGCACGATGCCACCCACCCCACTAGTTTACTAAACAAATGCACTGATTTTATCTATATGTAATTTACTCGTGTGCTTTGTGAGAGAATATTTTTTGTTTTCCGGAGTTGTTTGTAAATATAATATAATACGTGAATGAGTAATAGTATTTGTGTATATAATAGTACGAGAGTATATAACAGTGTTTGTAAATATAATATAGTACGTAAATTGTTTACAAAGTAAATTGTAACGATTGTAATTGATGTTACATTGGAGAAAGTTCTCAATATATTTGCAAGAGAATGAACCAACACATTTGTAATTCGAAAAATCTAAATCAGTTTAAGACGATGTTTTCGGAACATATCATCAATTTAAACCATACTTTCAATACTAAGAATTTTTTTTATTTTACATAAGGAAAAGAATGGTGACCTTAGAAAATTTGCTGAATCTGTTTTTACTTTTTTAAATCCCTTGTTGCGTTAATAAACGAAATTCTTCTCTTTTAGTACATGACTCTTATCATAGTATTATAAATTTTTATAATATAGTATATATATATATATATATATATATATATATATATATATAGTATATAGTATATTGATCATTTAATCTTTAAACGCGTTTTTCTCGAAACATCATTTTCCGAATTTTCTGCAGCGATTACTCAAAAACAAATGATCCGATCACTATCAAATTTTTTTTACATATTCTATATAAAGTTCTCCGTAAAATAAACGATCGACTTTTTGATCGGATCAAAAATCGAATTTTGGCAGTCGAAAAACGACCAAAATTTTGGGTAAAATTCGATTTTTTTTTTTCAAAAACGCCATCATTTTGTCAATTTTTGATTTTTTTTTCTTTATCGTAGTTCATTTCACAGACAATATTATCTAGTTTAACGAGATTTTTTTTTTTAATTTCATCCACGTAGAAGGCCGGAATCACTGCAGCAGTGAAAGGCCTTTTTTTCGCGCCGTTGGAGATCGACAATAACTTAAAAAATATTTAATTTTTTTCTTCAAAAATTTTACTATGTATTCTTAAAACATGTATAAATATATTCCTAAAATTTTGAAATGATTGATAAAGTAGTTTTTTTAATATAAATTCACAAAAATCACCCTTTTTTTGGCGGTTACACTAGTTGTGCCCCTTAATTTATTTTAATCTATAATACATTTTAAATGTAAACTTTCTGAAAATGCCGTTTAGATACCGTTTCTTAATTAAAAGAAAAATCATCCTTCGAGTATATATGCTCTATTTATATTCATAAGTATGTATTAAGAAAAAAAAGAGTGCGCGTAAGGATCACACGCGATTGAAGTAAAATTTATTTCTGTGTGTATAAAGTAGCAAATTTAAGTTGAGTAAAAATAAATACATCATATAAAAATTTTGAATAATGTTTATTAGTAATATGGTAATACTCGTGATGCACACAATTATTAGTGTCGTCAATCATCATACACATTCATATAATGATAAATTATAAATTATATATTTATAATAGCATTAAAAATATGTATAATATTTACAAACAATAATGTAATCAAAGTCGTACTTGAAATATGACACGATCGTTTTAAAGTAATTGCTGATTAATAAATTCTATAATATTCATTCACACAGTGCGATTATGTTAAACAACGCCTAAACAAATATTGTTTTTGCAAATTAACTCATCCTGTAACAATTGTGTTTGAAGAACTTCGTGTAATTAAAATTAACATACATTCATTTACTGTTTGTGTTTTTTTACTTTTTCGCTGACGATATAATCTTATTCCTTGAACAGCTTTAATATCCGTCTTGCCTAACAAATTGAAGCCATACTTTTATATTTGTTTTATTTATCAAGCCCTGCAAATGGCCTGATTTATGAATCATTTGTTATTTTATGTGAACGTTAATGCAATGATCATCATCAATATTACGAGGTAATAAATTAACCATATTATCATTGTCAACAGGCATATTTATAATTTGTCCAAATATTTCAAATTGTCCATTTGCATGTCGCAATCGTCTAATTTGCATGAAACACAATCTAGGTGAAATTAACCTTTCAGATACAATATCTAGTTTAGGTAGATAATTTGGCATAAATTTACACAAAGTGGGAATTTTACCCCGACAAGTTTGACATCCAACCTGATTATTTGAATCAATATTCAAAAAACCATTATTAAGAATTTGTTTTTGAGCTTCATTTGATATTTTTAAGTCACTTTGAAACCAAAGTCGATCACACACAAAACATACATAGCCAAAGCTATTTGTAAATTGTTTTTCAAACAATTTTCGTGCATTCCTAAACAAATTGAAGTCTTTATATGGAAGATCAAATACTTTATTTGACTCTTGCTAAAGATCAGTTCTTGTCACATTATATGCAAAATCATTAATTTGCAATTGACGTAATGTAGTGGCTGTATCAGAAAAAGTTACAGCAGTACTTTTAACTAAAAAGATAACAGAATAATATATTTAAATGTGAATAGTTGAAGCATTTTTTAGGAGTCAAAAAGATTCTTAATTATTAACATCTAAAATGATATCTGGCTCAATATTTTCTAATAAATTGGCAGTAACTGACTGGCGATACAGTTTAATTCTTTGAGCAACTGTAGTATCTGCCTTGCCTATAAAAATAAAAATAAAATTTTCCATTTAAGTAATAACTTCAAAAGTATGTAGTAACCTCGAAAAACTCGAATAATACAAATTACTTGAATAAACTCACATTTCTTACGCAGCGCAGATTTTTTAAATGTTTCATAATTTGCGATTATTTGCACTAAAATTGTTTATGGGGGACGGGATAAAATATGCTTCCGATCCTGACATTTTTATTAACTCACGAATCATACTGCTAACCCATGTCGCGCCTAAAGAAGTTTTACTTCAAAAAATGTTTAGAGACTACGAGCTAAGCACAAAACTCAAGTGAAAGTCGACACATTTTGTTTTGTTTTTGACATATGATTTGGCATTTGATGTATTTTTTGTTTTGCTCGCAGACTAGATCGAATAATTGCGATAGCTGCGCTTACTAGCGTCGTAAGCGCGAATCATGCAAGCGATTACTTTACACTTACGTCGCGCCTAAAGAAGTTTTACTTCAAAAAAAATATAAGCATTTACCACAATTTTATTCATATATATGTATACCCTTGACAAATTAATTACAATGCTACATTTATAATTATTTAAACATTTATATTTACATTATTGAACAATTACATACAGTACACTTTTGTAAGTGACGGAGTTAAAAAAAATACATGAATTGCAATTGATATCCTCACAAGGATTTTAAGGTCGAACAGTTTCCGGCACTTTCAAAATTTTTTCTGAAGGTTTTTTTACAGAGCGTATTCCAGCATGTACTCCTCTCAAATGCTGTCTTAATGTATCTTTTAATGCAAATGCTTTATTGCAAATTCCACAACTATAATGGCGTTCTCCTGTATGGATCACTTTATGTCGGCCTAATGATTGTTTTGTTGCCAAATGACTTATTGCATATTTCGCAGTTGAAAGAACCCTCATCAGTGTGAGATATTTTATGTTGATTGAATGCTTGTTTAGATGTGAATGTTTTATTGCATATTTCACAACTAAAAGGACGTTCACCTGTATGAATCATTTTATGTTGCTTTAAATTTGTGTTTCTATTGAATGTTTTATTACATATTTCACAACTATAAGGACGTTCTTCGTTATGCACTGATAAATGCGTTTTTAAGTTCCTTTGATGTGCAAACCTTTTTTTGCATATTTCGCACTCATGAAGCAGTTCTCCAGTGTGAATAAGTTCATGTCGTGTTAATGAATCTTTTCTTATGTATGTTTTATTGCATATTTCACAACTATAAGTACGTTCTTCAGTGTGAATACTTGCATGGGCTTTTAAAGCCCGATTTGTTTTAAATGCTTTATGACATATTTCACATTCAAAAGGTCTTTCTCCAGTGTGAGACCTTTCATGTTCGGTTAAACTTATCTTTGATTTGTATGTTTTATTGCATATTTCGCATTTGTAAGGTCGTTCACCAGTATGATTCATTTTATGATAGATTAATAATGACTTTACTGTAAATTTTTCATTGCATATATCACAACTATGCGGATGTTCACCAGTGTGAACATTTTCGTGTTGTTTTAAAAGCCACATTGCTTTGAATCCTTTATTGCATATTTCACATTTGTAAGGTCGTTCACCAGTATGATTCATTTCATGAATCTTAAATGATGTCTTTCTTGTAAATGTTTTATTGCATATATCACAACTATAAGGATGTTCTTCAGAATGAATCATTTTATGTCCTTTAAGATATTCCTTTAATGCAAATGCTTTATTGCATATTTCGCACTTATAAGGACGTTCTTCGCTGTGAATCTTTTGATGGTAATTTAATGCTCCTTTTGTTACAAACTTTTTTCTGCATATTTCACACTCATGTGGATGTTTGTAATAAGGGTCTTCTTTATGCAATGCTGAGTGGTTTTTTAACATTCTTAAATTGACAAATCTTTTATTGCATATTTCACACTCATGCGGACGTTCTCCAGTGTGAATTGCTTCATGGTGTTTTAAAGACCACTTTTCTATGAATGTTTTATGACATATTTCACACTTATGTGGACGTTCTCCAGTGTGAATTATTTCATGATGCTTTAAATGTTGCTTTCTTTTGAATGTTTTATTACAAAATTTACATTTATATGGTTTTAGATTATTATTTATTTTACATGTTTCAGAAACACTTTCAAATGCTTTGTTCGTGTTACTTGAATTACCAATGATTTCATTGAATATGTCAGTTTTCTCACTTAAACTTGTATCTTGCACATCAATCTTTTCTTGCTTCATTTCCTCATCAATCGTAACCTCAGATTTTAGAAATTGCTGTAGGCATATCTCATCACTCTCCATATTCATATTTGATGTATGTTCATTATCATCAACCTCTTCTTTCACTTGAGGATCATGTTTAAAAACTTGCTCATCGATGATTTCTTGCTTTATATCCTCTTCAACCGTAACTTCTGATTTTAGAAATTGCTGTGGACAAATTTCATCAATTTCATAATCATCTAACTCTTGTTTTACCTGAGGATATTCGATCGGTTCAATTTTAATTGTTGTGTTTGAATTTGTTTCATCAGACATTTTTGACTTTTGTAGGTTATGATAATTGCTATCTAACGATGTTTGCCTAAAAGTCGAAAAGACTTGTATTTATGTGTTAGGAACGTGTAATGAATATATTTCGGTAATTATTAATATGCTATAATACTCACACTGATGTTTTTGTTAATATTTTATATTTTTGCTTGCTTCATTTGTGCACTTTGACAATTTAACATTTCTACTTCGTTCTGATTGGTCAACACCAAAAACAACTTCAACTTCGAATTTAACGGCGGCAAAATTTAAAATCATATGTGATATAAATATATGAAAAAAGATAGATTTTAATTCAATATTAATTTAGAACGCTTTCGTTTATATTTTTATTATTATTGCATCATTAAAAGTCAGAATTTCTAAGTAAGACTTCGGATTATCCGGACTTCGAATAATCCGGACTTCGGATTATCCGGAATCCGGATATCAGAATATGCGAATATCCGAATATCTGAATATCCGAATATCTGAATATCCGAATATCTGAATATCCAAATATCTGAATATCCGAATATCTGAATATCTGAATATCTGATCTTTCGATTATCCGGACTTTCAATTATCCGGAATTCGGATTATCCGGACTTTCGATTATCCGGACTTCGGATTATCCGGAATCCGGATTATCCGGACTTTCGATCATCCGTACTTTCGATTATCCGTACTTCGGATTATCCGGACTTTCGATTATCCGGAATTCGGATTATCCGGACTTTCGATTATCCGGAATTCGAATTATCCGGACTTTCGATTATCCGGACTTTCGATTATCCGGACTTTCGATTATCCGGACTTTCGATTATCCGGACTTTCGATTATCCGGACTTTCGATTATCCGGACTTTCGATTATCCGGAATTCGGATTATCCGGAATCCGGATTATCCGGACTTTCGATTATCCGTACTTTCGATTATTCGGACTTTCGACTATCCGGACTTTCGATTATCCGGACTTTCGATTATCCGTACTTCGGATTATCCGGCCTTCGGATTATCCGGACTTTCGATTATCCGGACTTTCGATTATTCGGACTTTCGATTATCCGGACTTTCGATTATCCGGAATTCGGATTATCCGGACTTTCGATTATCCGGAATTCGGATTATCCGGAATTACAAACGTTTGTAATTACCGAATAAAGTGTGACGATTGGGCTGCAAAAATATTACAAATATATATATATATACGTATATATATATATATATATATATATATATATATATATAATATTTTATATAAGTTTTTTAATATTTTAGGTGTGTCATTTAGAAGACGGAGCACATTTTGGTGAAATTGCATTATTGATAAAAGGATCCAAAAGAGTTGCAAGTGTTGTTGCAGTAAGTAATAATTATATATATATATATATATATATATATATATATATATATATTAGCAAACCCGACGAACTCTGTTTCGCCACCAGATGGTTTCGTGAGAAAGATAAAGAATTTGTTTGTTTGTTTTATATTTGAAAAGGAAAAATTTGATTTTATTACACAACAGTAATGAATTTATTTCGATTACAAAAATGAAGTGTTTTTTAGTTGAACTTCTCTAAGTAAATGAAAGTGAATCCGCAAATTATCCGTTTCATTGAAGTGCTCTTTGGTAAACCACATTTTTTGTTTTTCGGTCTGACGTTAACACAAACAAAGCGGATGGTTTTCCAACTCGTGAACAGGCAACGTATAAATGCCCATGTGAAAAACAATGATTTTCTAAATAATCTATTTGAAATTTATTCTGCAAGCACTAAGCAATTGGCCTTGCGACTTGTTATTGCGAACGCATGGCGAACTGAAAATAGCAATTGTTTGAAGTCAAACGGAAAACCAGTCGGAATTATTGGTATGTCACCAAATCGCCAGCAATTTTTGATTGAATGGTGAAATTCAGTGCGTGTACATCATTATTCTTTGCGGCAAGAATTGCTCGTTGACTTAACCAAGCATAATTCTGATAATTCTCACTAATGTCATTACTCGAATTTTTAATTACGGTGCGTGAAGTTCCAGCAGCTTGCATTAAGGCACGATACCATGCACCACTAATTTTCTTAGCTATAAACCTTGCGGAGCCCGAGACCTTTTCAATGAATGCAAAATTGTCGAAATCGGTCCGTGCGTTCTGGAGTTATTTCAGGAAGGAAAACCCGACTTATTTTTATATATATATATATGTAGATATATATAAACCGAAAAATGATACGATAACGGTAATATGAAAATAAAATCAAAATAAAAAATCAAGCCATAGTCGCAATTATTTATTTCAACTATTTAAGTTAAATATAAACTTCTTTTTTAAAAATATATATACTTTATTTATATATCTCTATTAAAAAAATATAATATTATATTTATAATTATTTAAACATTTATATGTAAGCAATTGAACAATTGCATTCAATTCACTTTTATCAGTAAGAGAGTTAACAAAATACATGAATTGTGCAGTTCCACAAAGAAAGGTTTTTATGGTTGGTTAGTTTCCGGCAAATTCAAAACTTTTTTTGAACGTTTTTTCCATATTCCAGCATGTACTCCTCTTACATGTTGTCTTAACAAATCGTTTATTGCAAATGTTTTATTGCAAATTCCACAATTATAATTACGTTCTCCAGTGTGACTAATTTTATGTCGAACTACTGATTGTTTTGATGTAAATGTTTTTTTGCATATCTCACATTCATAAGGACGCACTCCGGTGTGACTAATTTCATGTCGAGTTAATGTTTGTTTTAATGTGAATGTTTTGTTGCATATTTTGCATACATAAGGGTTTTCTCCAGTGTGAATTGCTTCATGTTGTTCTAACGCCCGCTTTGCTATGAATGTTTTATGACATATTGGGCAACTGTAAGGACTTTCTCCAGTGTGAATTGTTTCATGGTATTTCAAATTATGCTTTGCCTTGAATTTTTTATGACATATTTCGCAACTGTAAGGATAAATTTTTTCAGTGTGAGTTCTTTCATGGTAATCAAAAGTCCTTTTTTCTTTGAATGCTTTATGACATATTTTGCAAATGTAAGGACGTTCTCCAGTGTGAGTTATTTTATGTTGTTTTAAATGACCCTTTAATTTGAACATTTTATTGCATTCTTCACATTTGTAACGTCGTTCTCCAGTGTGAACAAGTTCATGTATTTTTAATGATCGTATTCCGGCGAGTGTTTTATTGCATATTTTACAACTAACAGGATAGGTTTTACGGGTATGAACCATTTTATGTTGATTTAAATTTGTCTTTTTTGAGAATGTTTTATTACATATTTCACATTCATGAAGCTTTAGATTATCGCTTGTTGTACATTTTTCAGAAACGCTTTCGATTGATGTGCTTGAATAACTTGAATTACTGATGTCTTCATTAAATATGTAAGGTTTTTCATTGGAACTTGTATCAGCATCTTGCTCATCAATAGTTTCTTGCTTTATATCCTCCTCAACCGTAACCTCAGATTTTAAAAATTGCTGTAGACAAATTTCATCCCTCTTGCTACAAATACCTGTTGTATTTTCATGATCTTCAAGTTCTGGTTTAACTTGAGGATATTCGATCGGTTCAATTTTGATTATTGTGTTTGAATTTGTTTCTTCAGACATTTTCAACTTTTGTAGGTTATGGTAATTGCTATCTAACAATTTCTGCCTAAAAGTCGAGAAGACTTGTAATTTATGTCTTTGGAACGTGTAATGAATAGATTTTGATAATTATTAATATGCTATAATACTCACACTGATGTTTTTGTTATTATTTTATATTTTTGTTTGCTTCATTTGTGCACTTTGACAATTTGACATTTCTACTTCGTTCTGATTGGTCAACACCAGAAACAACTTCAACTTCGAATTTAACGGCGCAAAATTCAAAATCACGGAAAAAGATAGATTTTGGTCTTATTTAAATTTAAAATTTCTTTATTATGTATTATAGTGTACAAATTCAAAAGAACATGTGTGCGAGAAGATTTTTCACAATTTAGATTACTTTAGGAGATACAGTTGTTTGATCATGATAATTCTCTCCGGTTTTATTCCTTTTGCGAAACTTTAAACGCGTTTTACTCAAAACAAGTTCTTTTAATACGATGTCCACCATTTCTCGAGTTCTACTGGACCGATTTAATTGAAATTTTCAGAGAACCTTCTTTATAGACTTCTCTTCATTCATTCTTATTTCATTATCGAATATTTTAACAAAAACTGTTTATATGGAAGTAATAAACACACACACGCACACACACACATAATATATATATATATATATATATATATATATATATATATATATATATATATATAAAAATCTTAAACATGTTATTTCAAATTCAAATTTTCCGCGCCGGCATTTACTCTTCGATTATTTCCCCATGTGGCAGCACTACTCGGCTGACTAACCTCAATGTCAAAATTGTTTTGTATTGCGTTATTTCTGCGTGTCATTTGCCAAATAATTACACCATAACTATAAACACACGATAAATATACACTTAAATTCGTTTTAATACAATTCTGATCGTTATGACGTCCTCGAATGCGAAAAAACTAGTGAGCAGTTTCGTGAATTTCCTCAAAGATGAATTGTCAAGTAATCATCTGAGTGCTGATTCCTGCGAGAGCCTCGAAGTGGCTGTGCAATGTTTAGAATCGGCTTATGATCTAGGTAATGATGACGGTGTCCCCGAGACTAACTCCGAGCCTTTGATTAATATATTCAACAAGCATTTGTCTGAAAATCAGAAGGCTATCGAGAAAGCCAAAGCTGAGGCTGAAGCTTTGAAGAACGAGGGTAATAACTTGATGAAAAGCGAGAGGTACTTGGATGCTTTGGATCATTACACCAGAGCCATCATCCTGGATGCTAATAACGCTGTTTACTATTGTAATCGTGCAGCTGCATACAGCAAACTCAACAACCACGAGGCTGCTATAAAAGAATGCCAATCAGCCTTGCGCATAGACCCCACATACAGCAAAGCTTATGGGCGCCTCGGTCTAGCTTACTCAAGCTTGAACAAACACGCAGAAGCTTTGACAAGTTACAAAAAAGCCCTAGAACTCGAACCGGAGAATGAAAGTTACCAAAACAACCTAACCTTAACTGAGGAAAAACTAGCAAGCGCTCCACAACCATCAAACTCAGCCCCTGGAGGTGCTCCTTTTGATATTAGCATGCTCCTAAACAACCCTACGCTCATGAACATGGCCACGCATATGTTATCGGATCCGGCAATGCAGAACATGATGAGTTTTATGGGAAGCAATGTGCAGGGAGGTGCTCCCGGGATGGAGGCTTTGATAGAAGCTGGGCATCAATTAGCGCAACAAATGCAGTCTTCCAATCCTGATTTGATCGAGTCGCTGAGGAGGCAAATGGGGCCTAATGGGGAGCCTTCTGAGGATCCAAATAAACCAAATAATTAGATTTAGGATAGATTAGGATGTAATTTTTAAATGACAATTGTTGATATTTGATTATGGAAAACATTAGAAAATGAAAATGAAGACTTTTAATAAATAATAATATGAAAAAGCAGGATTATATGTATATATATATATATATATATATATATATATATACATATATATTGATATTTTTTTTCTATAACAACAGTTATGATTTATATTTCTTTGACGACACTTTGAAATTATTATTACAATATAAATCATTCCTTATTATATATATATGTATAAGCTTGCTTTTTCATATCAATTTAAATCCTAAAAAAAATATTTTTCAAACTATTATCAAGACATTATTGATAACTTGTATTATGTAATTTCAATTTTATATTTTCAATCAGTATCGATTAATTTATATATGTTATTTTAATGAATTCACAATGTTCTTGCATGTCTTACCACACTATTAGCTTGTAAATATATATTATTAACCGATTAGTTTTTTTTTGTTATAAATAAACATACTTCCAAACAAATCTTGGATTTTATTAATTAACAAGTGGTGTATGGCATCGTGCCTTAAGGCAAATTGCTGGAACTTCCCGTACCGTAATGAAATATTCGAGAAATTTTAAACGTTAATAACAAATACTGTAACTTTCATTATTTTTGCTATCTTGTTATATCTGAGCAAATCAAATGTAAATCATAAATCATAAATCAATTTATCTCCAGAACATTAACAATCGTCATTTCATTTTGATTTCAATTTCAAAAAAATAGTTGCGTAATTTACACAAAATTGAAAAATCGCTCCCGTAGAGTCACAGTCTAACCGCATTTGCAAATAATTCTATGCGACATTTTCACTTGTACTGTGCTTAGCTTGGCGGCATTTTCACATTTTTCAATAGTTTTAACACAAAATTGGAAAAAGTCTATGCATAAACAGTCTAACTTGCATTTGGGTAAACATTTGTACCAGAGTGGCGCTTAGACTGTGCTTAGCCTGGGTAATTTTTTGAACTTCTAATCCAAAATTACAAAAATATTTTATGGAAAATAAAAAAAGGTGTAATAATTTTTTATCCTCAAAAGCAATTGTTTTGTCAACACAAGCAGAAAGTTTTTTTAGATCATTCAAATCGGACGCTTAGTTCACTCAAAAACTGCCATTTTTTGCACATTTAGCTCTGTATCTCCGAAACCGCTGGACCTGCCTTTGCCAAAAACTAATCACCTCTTCTCCCAATCATTGCAAATTGAATGTTTTTTAGATCATTCAAATCCGATACTCCGTTCTCTCAAGAACTCAATTTCTATTTTCTGCACTCTTTGCCCCGTATCTCCAAAACGCTTGGATCTGCCTTTGCCAAAAACTATCAATACACGTCTCCCTATCAATAGGAATCGAATGTTTTTTAAACCATTCAAATCGGTTGCTCCGTGCTCCCGAAATCGTCGACAAAAGATTGTATCCGCACATACATACATTAACACATACGTCTATTTTTTCACTCACCTCTTTTCCCAATGGTGAAATTACAGCAACTGTCCCGCAGGACAAAAAGTACATGCTGGTTCCAATGGAACCAGCTTTGACGATTACGTCATGGGTTAGGAAAATTTCTTGTTTTAGGTATCCAATTATATTTCCTGAAAAGGGTAAAATTATATTAGTCTACTATCATTATCTCATGCAAGTAGTTGTTTACGATACTATTTTAAAGTAGAGGGCAAAAGATAGATTTAAATCGGGCGACATTGACAAGTGTGTTTGTTTTTTTTTTTGGTTTTGAGCACTGTTATTTAGTTTAAAATATGTTAATATATTTTCTTTATAAATTGATTAAATAATGTGGCAATTGTTACGTAACACCTCTTTAACAATAAAAATAATTATACTTGACTTCCAAAACTTTTGAAAAAAAAGAACTAGTAGGGCGCATGGCATCGTGCCTTAAGGCAAATTGCTGGAACTTTCCGTATCACATTTTTTTTTAAGGGTTAACATTTTTGAAAAAAATACTCTGAAAAAAATAGATTTTTGAGAAACCATAAATTTTTGACAAAAATTTCCTTTTTTTTGAAAAAAAGACTTTTTGAAGAAAAATTTATTTTGAAATATTTTGGAAATTCTGAACTTTTTTTCAAAGCAATCGTACTGCTTTAACTGCATAGAGAGGAAATATCGAAGCGCGTAAGCGCCGCGTCGCCGTCTAACGGATAAGCATTGGTACGGAACCGATAGGAATGTAAACAAAATGTATACTTATTGTTAAAATCTCTATAAAATATCTGATAATTTGACGTGCATATGTCTAATGATCATTTTTGACCGCCAAATGGCATTTTTTTACTTTTTTACTAGATCTCCGAAACCGCTAAACCTGCCTTCATAAAAATTTGATCAGTTCTTTATATTGTTAATATAGATAAAATGTTTTTTGAATTATTAAATCTGGAGTTCGGTTTTCTTAAAAACTGAGTTACTGATTGTGGCACTTTTTGCTCCGTATCTTCGAAACGGCTAGACCTGCCTTCGCCAAAAACTAATCAGCACGTCTCCTTATCAATACGAATCGAATGTTTTTTGAATTATTCAAATCGCTTCATCCGTGTTCCCGAAATCGTCGACGAAAATTTGTATCCGCACACACACATACACACATACATCCATTTTTTCTAAGGTATGCCAAAATGTTCAGAAACCTTTGAAACCTAAAGATATATAAAATTTTTCATTTTCGATTTTTTTTGCGATTACTATAACTTGCCCTACGGAAAGTTAAAAATTATCACAACTTTTTTATTTTCCATAAAATATTTTTGTAATTTTGGATTAAAAATTCAAATCATAAAATTATTCAGGCTAAGCACAGTCTAAGCGCCACTCTGGTACAAATGTTTACCCAAGTGCGTTTAGCCTGTTTATGTCTGGAGAAACTTTTCCAATTTTGTGAAAACTATTGAAAAACGTGAAAATGCCGCCAAGTTAAGCGCAGTATAAGCGAAAATGTCGCACAGAATTATTTGCAAATACGTTTAGACTGTGACTATATGGGAGCACTTTTTCAATTTTGTGTAAATTAGGCAACTTTTTTTTTTTTTAAATTTAATTCGAAATGAAATGAACGATTGTTGGAGATAAATTGATTTATGATTTACATTTGATTTGCTCAGATATAAAAAGATAGCAAAAATAATGAGAGTTACAGT
>NW_020539727.1:21666121-21708137 GCF_003426905.1 Ctenocephalides felis
ATTCAAAGTCGTTTTATTCAAAACTACCCATTATTATTATATATACATAAGTTTATGCATTGAATTATTATTATACAAATATATATTTTTAAAATCTTGTTTTCATCAAGGTATCCATTCCAACATCGTCTAGAAGAGCAGTAATGCCTGACTCGTTTCATAGCTTGTTCCTGAATCCTGTTCAAGAGATCTTGGTACGGAACGATGCACTTTTAGGAAGTCTCTGTATTCTAATTGGTAGACTTCACAAATTTCCAACTAGAAGATAAAAATTGACGATATACAAATATAATCAAGAAAGAAATTTCCAAAAATATTCATAAATCGAGATAAAAAATAGAAGATACTGAATGATCTAGAAGGATATTATGAATAAAGATAAATATGATATGGTAAATATATTTAAATTTATGATAAATAAATTTAAGCTTACAATACACAATTACTTAAGTAATAAACATTATGAGTAAATTGAGTATATAATATATATTAAAAAAACTGTTTTTGCCAAACTAAATTTATTTTGATCGAATAGTATTAAACATTTCCATACATAAGTTAGTCTTGCAATTATTAGTACAAAGTGCAAATTCTAACTAAACTCAATATTATTCAAATTATCATTTAAATTTCGCGCTTTTTTGTTAAGGTCCTGTGTTGAACTCCTTCACGCCCGCCATTTAATTTTTGCAAAATCGAATTAGTTTTAAAGTTATTTTTTGAATTTAAAACCATTGCATTACGTTAAAAGTTGCTAAGCTATATAAATAATATAAATATAATAGCAGTTATAATATAATACAATAGTAATTATATGAATAATATAATATAATGTCAAAGTCAATTATCAATTTAAATTTTGCGCTTTTTTGTTAAAGTCCTGTGAACCCCTCCACACCCGCCATTTAAAATTCGCAAGATATCGAATTAGTTTTAAAGTTATTTTTGAAATTAAAACCATTGCATTAACGTTAAAAGTTGCTAAGCTATATAATAATATAAATATAGAGCAGTTATAATATAATACAATAGTAATTATATAAATATTATAATATAAAATATATCAATTATCTATTTAAATTTCGCGCATTTTTTTTAAGTTCCTGTGAACCCTCAACACGTGCAGTTGATATTTGCAAATGTCGGCAAAAATAGATGTTAATTGAAATAGTTTTAAATAAAGTTCGTTGTGTTAAAGTCGTTATATTAAATTGATTATAACTAATTATTAATTGTTATCGTTAATTACACATATTTAATAAGTTATTTATAAGTGTCAATAGTTTTAAAATGTGTACGAGTGTTTTCAAGACTTGTTGGGGTAAGTTGCACAATTTAGGTTAACTTTATAAATAATTATATATATAGTATATTAATATATATATATATATATATTTATATTTAATATTTACTTATTGTTTATTTAATATTTTAACACTATTGATCGTCAAATTATTTTCCAATGCCCAAGATAAAGTTTTGGTTTGTTGAAATCAATTTTTCTACACAAAATTTTAAATTAAAACATACAGTAACTACTTCATAATAATTTGTGTGCAAAACGATGGCATGATGTTACTAAATAAATTGTGTTCTCTGCGGATCAGAGACATGGACTCTAATAAAAAAAGAAAAATTATTACAATTGTTAAATCATCCGGAGCAAAGTATTCAGTAAAGTTACACTAGTGTATTATAGATCTCATAACTTTAAAACCATTTGTTTAATATGAATGATTATATGGAAATTTATTAACTTCCCGTAGGGTAAGTTATTGTAATGGGCCGAAAATCGGAATTGAAAATTTTAACATTTTTCGACGTTTTGAAGGTTTCTGACATTTTGGCATACTTCAGAAAAAATGGATGTGTGTGTGTGTGTTTTATGTATGTATGGATACAATTTTTCGCCCACGTTTTCGAGCGTACGGATCAACCGATTTGAATGGTTCAAAAAACATTCGATTCCTATTAATAAGGAATGTGCTGATTAGTTTTTGGCAAAGGCAGGTCCAGCCGCTTCGGAGATACGGAGCAACGGGTGCAGAAAATAGAAATCAACTTTTTGAGAACGGAGTATCCGATTTGAATGATTGGGAGAAGTGTTTAATAGTTTTTGGCAAAGGCAGGCCAGCCATTTCGAAGATACGGAGCTAAATATGTAAAAAAGGGCTTTTTTGAGAGAATAAGCGTCCGATTTAAATGATTCAAAGAACTTTCTGCTTGTCTTACAAAATATTGATTTTGGAAAAAAAATTTTGTTTCAACTTTTTTTTTTTAATTTTATGTATATCGAAAATAATTCTGATTTTATTTTTAATTCTGACTATAGTTCTAATTTACTTTAAACAATATTTTCAACTTTGCAATTCAGTTTATATAATTCTTATAAATATTATTAGACATGTTACAATATTTATAATAATCTATTTGAAAACATTCAGTATTCCTCGAACATTTTGTTACGGTACAGGAAGTTCCAGCAATTTGCCTTAAGGCACGATGCCATAATTGCCTCAAGACAGAATTCGACTTACAGCTAGTTTTATCTCTTCTTCACATGTTGGATACATTGATGGATACAGTAGTGTTTTATGTGTAGTAGACGTTGTGTTTTTTTCAGTATTTTCATTCTTTTTTATATTTTTCTGTAGTCTTTCTCCTATTTCTGCAAGTGTTAATTTTCAATTCAAAAGTTTTGTTCATTGTGTTCTGGTTGTACTCCAGCATGAAATTTTTTTTCATGTCGTCCTAATGATTGTTTTGTTGCATATGCTTTATGGCATAATCCACAACTGTAAGGACTCTCCCCCGTGTGACTAAATTCATGTGATTTAAGGTATTGGATCGATGAGAATGTTTTGTTGCATATTTCGCATTCATAAAGCTGTTCTTTAGTGTGAGTCTGTTTATGTCTTGTTAAATGTGTCTTCTGTGCGAATGATTTATTGCATATTTCACACTCATGTGGACGTTCTCCAGTATGAGTAATTTCATGACGTTTTAAATCTTCCTTTGATTTAAATTTTTTATTGCACATTTCACAATCATAAGGACGTTCTTCAGTATGCACTATTGAATGCCTTTTTAAGTAATTTTGGTGTGGAAATCTTTTTTTGCATATTTCGCACTCATAAGGCAGTTCTCCAGTGTGAATAAATTCATGTCGTATTAAGTAATCTTTTGTTGTGAATCCTTTTCTGCATATTTTGCACTGATGAGGGCGTTCCCCAGTGTGAGTACATTATGTACTTTAAGGTATTGTTTTGTTGCAAATGTTCTATTGCATATTCCGCATTCATAATGTCTTTCTTCAGTGTGAAGCCTTTCATGGTTGTTTTAATATTTTCTTTGCTACGAATGTTTTATGGCATATTTTACATTCATAAGGCCTGTCTCCAGTGTGAAGCATTCTATGTTCCTTTAATGGTCGCTTCGTTGTGAATGTTTTATTGCATATTTCACAACTAAAAGGACGTTCACCTGTATGAATCATTTTATGTTGCTTTAAATTTGTCTTACGTGTGAATGTTTTATTACATATTTCACATTCATGGAGCTTTAGATTATCGCTTGTTGTACATTTTTCAGAAACGCTTTCGAATGATGTGCTTGAATAACTTGAATTACTGATGTCTTCATTAAATATATAAGGTTTTTCATTGGAACTTGTATCAGCATCTTGCTCATCGATAGTTTCTTGCTTTATATCCTCCTCAACCGTAACCTCAGATTTTAAAAATTGCTGTAGACAAATTTCATCC
The DNA here is from genome assembly GCF_003426905.1 of Ctenocephalides felis. Taxonomy (NCBI): domain Eukaryota; kingdom Metazoa; phylum Arthropoda; class Insecta; order Siphonaptera; family Pulicidae; genus Ctenocephalides; species Ctenocephalides felis. Next base: position 21,669,886 of record NW_020539727.1, read on the forward strand.
CTCTTGCTACAAATGCCTGTGGTATTTTCATGATCTTCAAGTTCTTGTTTAACTGAGGATATTCGTTGTTTCAACTTTAATTGTTGTGTTTGAATTTGTTTCATCAGACATTTTCAACTTTTGTAGGTTATGGTAATTGCTATCTAACAATTTCAGCCTAAAAGTCGAAAGACTTGTAATTTATGTGTTTGGAACGTGTAATGAATAATTTTGATAATTATTAATATGTTATAACACTAACACTGATGTTTTTGTTATTATTTTATATTTTGTTTGCTTCATTTATGAACTTTGACAATTTGACATTTCTACTTCGTTCTGATTGGTCAACACCAGAAACAACTTCAACTTCGAAGTTAACGGCGCAAAATCAAAATCAAAATACATGGAAAAAAATAGATTTTGGTCCAATTTAAATTTAAATTTTCCTTATTTATGTGCAAATTCAAAAGAATATGTGTACGAGAAGATTTTTCACAATTTAAATTATTTTAGGAGGTACAGCTGTTTGATCATGATAATTTCCTCCGGTTTTATTCCTTTTGCGAAACTTTAAACGCGTTTTACTCAAAACTAGTTCTTTCAATACGATGTACACCATTTTTCGAGTTCTTCTGGACCGATTACCTAAAAAACTTTCTGCTTGTATTGACAAAACAATTGCTTTTGAGGATAAAAAATTATTATATCTTTTTTTAGTTTCCATAAAATATTTTTGTAATTTTGGATTAAAAATTCAAAAAATTACCCAGGCTAAGCACAGTCTAATCTCCACTCTGGTACAAATGTTTACCCAAGTGTGTTTAGACTGTTTATGTTTATGGAGCACTTTTCCAATTTTGGGAAAAAACTATTGAAAAATGTGAAAATGCCGCCAAGCTAACCACAGTGTAAGTGAAAATGTCGCATAGAATTATTTGCAAATGCGTTTAGACTGTGACTATACCGGAGCACATTTTCAATTTTGTGTAATATTTTTTAAAATTTAATTTAAAAATTTTCTTGTCTAAAAAGAGATGCCATAAATAAATGCATGACCCCATACGTGCCGGAGTAACTTGTCTATTTTCATATTCAATTTGAGACAATATTATTTCTTATTCAATTTTGTACAAATTTGTAGAATATTTGATTAATATAAAGTGATTATTTTAAAAGTTACAAGAGATATAATAAACAAATGCATGGCCATACTTATCTACTTTCAAATGCGATTTTTAGGTATACCGAGTTGTATGAAGCTTTTTATGTTTTAATAAATTGTTCTTGGCTGAAAATGTTTTTTTGCATATCTCACATTTATAAGGTCGTTCTCCAGTGTGAATAACTTTATGTTGAATTAATGATTGTTTTAATCTGAATGATTTATTGCATATTTCACACTCATGAGGACGTTCTCCAGTGTGAACACTTTCATGTTGTTTCAAATTCCACTTCATTTTGAATGTTTTATTGCATATTTCACATTCATAAAGATGTTCTTTGGTTTGCTTTACTAATTGATTTTCTCCAGTGTGAATTCTATTATGTTGTTTTAATACTCTCATTGCTGAAAATGATTTTTTGCATATTTCACATTCATAAGGTCGCTCTCCAGTGTGAATAACTTTATGTTGTTTTAAATTTCGTTTTGTGACAAATGTTTTAAGACATATTTCACAACTGTAAGGACGTTCTCCAGAGTGGATCATTTTATGTTCTTTTAAATTTGACTTTAATGTGAATGTTTTATTGCATATTTCACAACTAAAAGGACGTTCTCCAGTATGAATCATTTCATGTCGGTTTAAATCTGCCTCTCTTTGGAATGTTTTATTACATATTTTACAATCATAAAGCTTTAGATTATCGCTTGTTGTACACTTTCCAGAAAGGATTTGGAATGATTTGCTCATATTAGTTGAATTACTGATGTCTTCATTAAATATGTAAGGTTTTTCATTGGAACTTGTCGCAGCATCTTGCACATCAATCTTTTCTTGCTTTGTTTCCTCTTCAATCGTAACCTCAGATTTTAAAAATTGCTGTAGGCATATCTCATCATTCTCCATAATCATATTTGATGTATATTCATAATGATCAACCTCTTCTTTCACTTGAGAATCTTGTTTAAAATCTTGCTCATCAACCATTTCTTGCTTTATATCCTCCTCAACTGTAACCTCTGATTTTAGAAATTGCTGTGGACAAATTTCATCAATTTCATAATCATCTAATTCTTGTTTCACCTGAGGATATTCATTCGGTTCAATTTTAATTGCTGTGTTTGAATTTGATTCTTCAGACATTTTCAGCTTTTGTAGGTTATGGTAAATGCTATCTAACGATGTCTGCCTAAAAGTCGAAAAGACTTGTATTTATGTGTTAGGAACGTGTTATGAATATATTTTGATAATTATTAATATGATATAACACTAACACTGATGTTTTTAATATTATTTTATATTTTTGTTTGCTTCATTTGTGCACTTTGACAATTTGACATTTTGACATTTCTACTTCGTTCTGATTGGTCAACACCAGAAACAACTTCAACTTCGAAGTTAACGGCGCAAAATTCAAAATCATTTGTTATACAGTTACATGGAAAAAGATAGATTTTGGTCCAATTTAAATTTAAATTTTCCTTATTAAGTGCAAATTCAAAAGAATATGTGTACGAGAAGATTTTTCACAATTTAAATTATTTTAGGAGGTACAGCTGTTTGATCATGATAATTTCTTCCGCTTTTATTCCTTTTGCCAAACTTTAAACGCTTTTTACTAAAAACTAGTTCTTTCAATACGATGTCCACTATTTCTCGAATTCTACTGGACCGTACTTATCTACTTTCAATCATGATTTTAAAGTATACCGAGTTGTTGTAGGTTCTTGTGATATTAGAAAATATTTTAGATTATTAAATTTTGTACAAAGTCGCAGAATATTTCATTAACATTAAATTCTTATTTTGAATGTTACAAGAGATATAATAAACAAATGCATGACCATACGTACTCGAGTTACAACTAGTCTATTTTCAATGACGATTTTTCTACGTACTCGAGTTACTTATCTACATTCAAAGACAATTTTTAAGTATACCGAGTTGTTGTAGGTTCTTGTGATATTAGAAAAGATTATTTCTTATTCAATTTTGTACAAATTTGTAGAATATTTGATTAATATAAAGTGATTATTTTAAAAGTTACAAGAGATATAATAAACAAATGCATGGCCATACTTATCTACTTTCAATCATGATTTTTAAGTATATCGAGTTGTTGTAGGTTTTTGTGATATTAGAAAATATTATTTTTTATTCAATTTTGTACAAATTTGCAGAATATTTGATTAATATTAAGCGATTATTTTAAAAGTTACAAGAGATGCCTTAAATAAATGTATGATCATACGTGCCGGAGTAACTTATCTAGTTTCAATTTTTTATTTTTCTATCTATTTTCGATTTTTAAGTATACCGAGTTGCTGTAGGTTCTTGTGATATTAGAAAATATTTTAGATTATTTAATTTTGCACAAATTTGCAAAATATTCTATTCATTTCATGTGATTATTTTAAAAATTACAAAAGATGCAATAAACAAATGCATGACGATACGTACTCGTGTTACTTATCTATTTTCAATGATGATTTTTAAGTATACCGATTTGTTGTAGGTTTCTGTGGTATTAGAAAGTATTGTATATTTAATTCTAAACAAATTTGCAAAATATTTTATGTACTTTTGAACGTACCATTGAAAAATTTCAAGAGATATAATAAATAAATGCATAAAAATTAATTGCATACTTCACAATTGCAGCAGCTTCAATATAAACGAGTACGCCCACAAAAAAATTATTTACTCGTTTGCCAATTTAAAGTATACCCAGTTGCTGTAGGGTTATATGTTATTAGACAACATTATAGATAATTTAATTTTGCATAAATTTTCCGAATATTTGACGAATTTTAGACGTACTGTTTAAAAGTTACAAGATATATAATACACATTAGTCACGATTAAATTAGCAGCACTAACACTGTTTTCAAATGCTCTTTCAGAGGATACCGAGATGCTCTAGGTCATAATAATATTAACAAGTGTTAAATTTTAATTAATTTTGCACTTTAATAAATTTTAATTAAAATTGTCAAATGTTTTATTTATATTAGATGAACGGTTTAAAAGTTGAAAGGGTTGAAATAAATAAATGCACTGATGAACGCACTTAAAGCTAATAAAATTAGATACAAACTTTTAATTGCAATTTTAAAGTATACTGAGTTGCTTTAGGGTCTTGTAATATTGGGCAACATTATATATAATTTAGTTTTGTACATATTATAAATTAGACATGCCGTTTAAAAGTTACAAGAGATATAGTATTAATGTAGTAGTTTAATTTAGAAATGTAAAAGTGTAAATTAGGCAAGTATTTTTTTTTTGAACTTGAATTCGAAATGAAATGACGATTGTTAATGTTTTGGAGATAAATTGATTTATGATTTACATTTGATTTGCTCAGATATAACAAACAAGATAGCAAAAATAATGAAAGTTACACTATTTGTAATAATATATTTGAAAACGTTTAAAATTTCTCGAAATTTTATCACGGCACGGGAAGTACCAGCAATTTGCCTTAAGGCACGATGCCATACACTACTAGTTTTTATTATTATTGATAATGTAAATTTCATCACTTGTATTTTATAGATTCTATATCAGTGCTTATATTTAGACGACGATCTTTGTATATGTTTACAAGAAACGCAACGCATATGAACAAAACCTAAACGAGTCGCGCTAAAATAAATTTATCTAAGGACCTTATCTCATATTTCTAAGACTAATGTAAAATAGCGCATATAAAATATATAAACATTTTGAAACTGAATTGTCATAGTCGAAATTATTTATTTCGACTATCTGAGTATATATACAGTCTATTTATATTTTTCTATTGAAAAAAATAAAATGCTATATTTATAATTATTTAAACATTTATATTAGCATTATTAAACAATTACAATTACAACACACTTTTATCAGTAACAGAGTTAAAAAATATATGAATTGTAATTGATATCTCCACAAGAAATGAATTTTAAGGTTGAACAGTTTCCGGCAAATTCATTGTTGAATCTTTTCTTACTTCATCATGTAGTTCTTTTACATGTCGTCTTAATGCACTTTTTAATGCATATGCTTTATTGCAAATTTCACAACTGTAAGGACGTTCTCCAGCATGAACTGCTCCATGTTGTGTTAATGTCTTTTTCAATGCAAATGTTTTATAGCATATTTCACAACTATAAGGCCGTTCTCCAGTGTGAATAATTTGATGGTGTTTTAAATCTGACTTTGTTTTATATGCTTTATTGCATATTTCACAATTATAAGAGCGTTCTTCAGAATGCACAGATAAATGCTTTTTTAAGGTCACTCGGAGTGAAAATCTCTTTTTGCATATTTCACACTCATAACGACGTTCGCCAGTGTGTAAAACTGCATGTCGTTTTAATGTTACTTTTAATCTGAATGCTTTATTGCATATTTCACAATTGTAAGGACGTTCTCCAGTATGAATTGTTCCATGTTCTCTTAATGCACGTTTGCTTTTAAATGCTTCATTGCATATTTCACAACTATAAGGACGTTCTCCAGTGTGAATTATTTCATGCTCTGTTAATGAATATTTTGATTTGAATCTCTTTTTGCATGTATTACACTGATGAGGGCATTCTTCAGTGTGAGTAACTTTATGTTGCTTCAAACATTGTTTTGTTGCAAATGTTTCATTGCATATTTTGCAAACACTTTCTTTGGTATGAAGCCTTTTATGCTTGAATAAATTGTTCTTGGCTGAAAATGTTTTTTTGCATATCTCACATTCATAAGGTCGTTCTCCAGTGTGAATAACTTTATGTCGAATTAATGATTGTTTTAATCTGAATGATTTATTGCATATTTCACACTCATGAGGACGTTCTCCAGTGTGACAAAGTTCGTGTAGTCTTAATGATGCCATATTTGGGAATGTTTTGTTGCAAATATTGCACTCATAAGGATTTTCTCCAGTGTGAATTGTTTTATGGCGTTTTAAAGTCCGCTCGTCTTTGAATGCTTTATGACATATTTCACACTCATAAGGACGTTCTCCAGTGTGAACACTTTCATGTTGTTTCAAATTCCACTTCATTTTGAATGTTTTATTGCATATTTCACATTCATAAAGATGTTGTTTAGTTTGCTTTAATAATTGACTTTTTCCAGTGTGAATTTTCTTATGTTGGTTTAATACTCTCATTGCTGAAAATGATTTTTTGCATATTTCACATTCATAAGGTCGCTCTCCAGTGTGAATAACTTTATGTTGTTTTAAATTTCGTTTTGTGGCAAATGTTTTATGGCATATTTCACAAATGTAAGGACGTTCTCCAGAGTGGATCATTTTATGTTCTTTTAAATTTGAATTTGATGTGAATGTTTTATTGCATATTTCACAACTAAAAGGACGTTCTCCAGTATGAATCATTTTATGTTGGTTTAAATCTGCCTCACTTTGGAATGTTTTATTACATATTTTACAATCATAGAGCTTTAGATTATTGCTTGTTATACACTTTCCAGAAAGGATTTGGAATAATTTGCTCATATTAGTTGAATTACTGATGTCTTCATTAAATATGTAAGGTTTTTCATTGGAACTTGTCACATCGTCTTGCACATCAATCGTTTCTTGCTTTATATCCTCCTCAACCGTAACCTCAGATTTTAAAAATTGCTGTAGGCATATTTCATCATTTTCCATACTCATATTTGATGTATGTTCATTATCATCAACCTCTTGTTTCACTTGAGGTTCTTGTTTAAAATCTTGCTCATCGATGATTTCTTGCTTTATATCCTCCTCGCTCTTAACCTCTGATTTTAGAAATTGCTGTGGACAAATTTCATCAATTTCATAATCATCTAACTCTTGTTTTACCTGAGGATATTCAATCGGTTCAACTTTAATAGTTGTGTTTGAATTTATTTCTACAGACATTTTCAACTTTTGTAGGTTATGGTAATTGCTATCTAACAATTTCAGCCTAAAAGTCGAGAAGACTTGTAATTTATGTCTTTGGAACGTGTAATGAATAGATTTTGATAATTATTAATATGTTATAATACTCACACTGATGTTTTTGTTATTATTATATATTTTTGTTTGCTTCATTTGTGCACTTTGACAATTTGACAATTTGACATTTCTACTTCGTTCTGATTGGTCAACACCAGAAACAACTTCAACTTCGAATTTAACGGCGGCAAAATTTAAAATCATATGTGATGTAGTTACATGAAAAAAGATAGATTTTAATTCAATATTAATTTAGAACGCTTTCGTTTATATTTTTATTATTATTGCATCATTAAAAGTCAGAATTTCTAAGTTCTTGGTAGCCTTGATAAACTCGCAGTTTAAATCTTTTTAATGTTGTCTAACCTAAACGAAGAAGAGCTGTCAAAATGTCAAAGTGCGTAAATAAAGCAAGTGAAATAATAAAATAATAACGAAAAAGTCAGTGTTAGTATTATAACATATAAATAATTATCAAAATATATTTATTACACGTTCCTAGCACATAAATTACAAATCGTGTTGACTTTTAGGCATACATCGTTAGATAGCATTTACCATAACCTATAAAAGTTGAAAATGTCTGAAGCAATAAATTCAAACACAACAATTAAAGTTGAACCGAACGAATATCCTCAAATTAAACAAGAACTTAAAGATTATGAAAATACAACAGGCATTAGTATGGAAAATGATGAAATTTGTCTACAGCAATTTTTAAAATCTGAGGTTACGGTTGAGGAAGATATGAAGCAAGAAATCATTGATGAACAAGATTTTAAACAAGATCCTCAAGTGAAAGAAGAGTTTGATGATTATGAATATACATCAAATATGAGTATGGAGAATGATGATATATGCCTACAGCAATTCCTAAAATCTGAGGTTACGATTGACGAGGAAATTAAACAAGAAAAGATTGATGTGCTAGATGCTGTGCCTAATACAAATTCCAATGAAAAACCTCACATACTTAATGAAGACACCAGTAATTCAAGTAATTCGAGCGATTCATTCGAAAGCGTTTCTGGAAAATGTACAACAAGTGATAATCTAAAGCTTCATAAATGTGAAATATGTAATAAAACATTCCCACAAAAAAGAAATTTAAATCAACATAAGGTGATTCATTCCCATAAACATTCTGTTAGTTGTAAAATATGCAATAAAACACTCGCCGGAATACGATCATTAAAAATACATGAACTTGTTCACACTGGAGAACGACGTTACAAATGTGAAGAATGCAATAAAATGTTCAAATTAAAGAGCTATTTAAAACAACATAAAATAACTCACACTGGAGAACGTCCTTACATTTGCAAAATATGTCATAAAGCATTCAAAGAAAAAAAGACTTTTGATTACCATGAAAGAACTCACGCTGAAAATATTTATCCTTACAGTTGCGAAATATGTCATGAAAAATTCAAGGCAAAGCATCATTTGAAATACCATGAAGCAATTCACACTGGAGAATACCCTTATGTATGCAAAATATGCAACAAAACATTCACATTAAAACAAACATTAACTCGACATGAAATTAGTCACACCGGAGTGCGTCCTTATGAATGTGAGATATGCAAAAAAACATTTACATCAAAACAATCAGTAGTTCGACATAAAATTAGTCACACTGGAGAACGTAATTATAATTGTGGAATTTGCAATAAAACATTTGCAATAAACGATTTGTTAAGACAACATGTAAGAGGAGTACATGCTGGAATATGGAAAAAACGTTCAAAAAAAGTTTTGAATTTGCCGGAAACTAGCCAACCATAAAAACCTTTCTTAGTGGAACTGCACAATTCATGTATTTTTTTAACTCTGTTACTGATAAAAGTGAATCGAATGCAATTGTTTAATAACTTACAAATAAATGTTTAAATAATTATAAATATAATATTATATTTTTTTAATAGAGATATATAAATAAAGTATATATATTTTTAAAGAAGAAGTTTATATTTAACTTAAATAGTTGAAATAAATAATTGCGACTATGGCTTGATTTTTTATTTTGATTTTATTTTCATATTACCGTTATCGTGTCATTTTTCGGTTTATATATATCTACATATATATATAAAAATAAGTCGGGTTTTCCTTCCTGACGATTTAACTCCAGAACGCACGAACCGATTTCGATAATTTTGCATTCATTGAAAAGGTCTCGGGCTCCGCAAGGTTTATAGCTAAGAAAATTAGTGGTGCATGGCATCGTGCTCTAATGCAAATCGCTAAAACTTCACGCACCGTAATTAAAAATTTGAGTAGTAACATTAGTAATATATAATAATATATTAGTGAGAATTATCAGAATTATGCTTGGTTAAGTCAACGAGCAATTCTTGCCGCCAAGAAATATGATGTACACGCACTGAATTTCACCATTCAATCAAAAATTGCTGGCGATTTGGTGACATACCAATGATTCCGACTGGTCTTCCGATTGACTTCAAACGATTGCAATTTCCAGTTCGCCTTACGTTTGCAATAACATGTCGCTAGGCCAATCGCTTAGTGTTTCCGTGATAAATTTCAAATAGATTATTTAGAAAATCATTGTTTTTCACATGGGCAGTTATACGTTGCCTGTTCACGAGTTGGAAAACCATCTGCTTTGTTTGTGTTAACGTCAGACCAAAAAACAAAAAATGTGGTTTACCAAATTCACTTTCATTTACTTAGAGAAGTTCAACTAAAAAACACTTCATTTTTGTAATCGAAATAAATTCATTACTGTTGTATAATAAAATCACATTTTTCCTTTTCAAATATAAAACAAACAAAAAATTTCTTCATCTTTCTCACGAAACCATCTGGTGGCGAAACGGAGTTTGTCGGGTTTGCTAGTATGTATATATATATATATATATATATATATGTATATAATTATTTGTATATATATTTATAATATATATATATATATATATATATATATATATATATATTATTACTTACTGCAACAACACTTGCAACTCTTTTGGATCCTTTTATCAATAATGCAATTTCACCAAAATGTGCTCCGTCTTCTAAATGACACACCTGAAATATTAAAAAACTTTTATATATATATAAATATCTATATATATATATATATATATATATATATATATATATATATGTATATATATAAATGTATATATATATGTATATATATATATATATATATATATATATATATATATATATATATATATTTCAACAGTCCTATCACAAATAATTTGAACAAAAAAATGTAAAGTACACATAGACAATTTTTAAGCATTAACTTCGTTCGTCTCTAATCACTCGTTTATTGTCTCTAATGACACTCTCTACCACATTCAAAGTTGCTGTATTGTTAGACAATGTTGTAGATTATTTAATTTCCAACAAATTTGCAAAAGACACTATTTGAATACCATTATTAGTTTAAAAGTTATAAACTATTTACTAAACAAATGCACTGATTTTATCTATATGTAATTTACTCGTATGCTTTGTGACAGAATATTTTTTGTTTTCCGGAGTTGTTTGTAAATATAATATAATACGTGAATGAGTAATAGTATTTGTGTATATAATAGTACGAGAGTATATAACAGTGTTTGTAAATATAATATAGTACGTAAATTGTTTACAAAGTAAATTGTAACGATTGTAATTGATGTTACATTGGAGAAAGTTCTCAATATATTTGCAAGAGAATGAACCAACACATTTGTAATTCGAAAAATCTAAATCAGTTTAAGACGATGTTTTCGGAACATATCATCAATTTAAACCATACTTTCAATACTAAGATTTTTTTTTTATTTTACATAAGGAAAAGAATGGTGACCTTAGAAAATTTGCTGAATCTGTTTTTACTTTTTTAAATCCCTTGTTGCGTTAATAAACGAAATTCTTCTCTTTTAGTACATGACTCTTATCATAGTATTATAAATTTTTATAATATAGTATATATATAGTATATTGATCATTTAATCTTTAAACGCGTTTTTCTCGAAACTGCATTTTCCGAATTTACTGCAGCGATTACTCAAAAACAAATGATCCGATCATTATCGATTTTTTTTTACATGTTCTATATATAGTTCTCCGTAAAATGAACTATCGATTTTTTGATCGGATCAAACATCGAATTTTGGCAGTCGAAAAACGACCAAAATTTTGGGTAAAATTCGATTTTTTTTTTTCAAAAACGCCATCATTTTGTCAATTTTTGATTTTTTTTTCTTTATCGTAGTTCATTTCACAGACAATATTATCTAGTTTAACGAGATTTTTTTTTTTTAATTTCATCCACGTAGAAGGCCGGAATCACTGCAGCAGTGAAAGGCCTTTTTTCGCGCCGTTGGAGATCGACAATAACTTAAAAAATATTTAATTTTTTTCTTCAAAAATTTTACTATGTATTCTTAAAACATGTATAAATATATTCCTAAAATTTTGAAATGATTGATAAAGTAGTTTTTTTAATATAAATTCACAAAAATCACCCTTTTTTTGGCGGTTACACTAGTTGTGCCCCTTAATTTATTTTAATCTATAATACATTTTAAATGTAAACTTTCTGAAAATGCCGTTTAGATACCGTTTCTTAATTAAAAGAAAAATCATCCTTCGAGTATATATGCTCTATTTATATTCATAAGTATGTATTAAGAAAAAAAAGAGTGCGCGTAAGGATCACACGCGATTGAAGTAAAATTTATTTCTGTGTGTATAAAGTAGCAAATTTAAGTTGAGTAAAAATAAATACATCATATAAAAATTTTGAATAATGTTTATTAGTAATATGGTAAAACTCGTGATGCACACATTTATTAGTGTCGTCAATCATTATACACATTTATATAATGATAAATTATAAATTATATATTTATAATAGCATTAAAAATATGTATAATATTTACAAACAATAATGTAATCAAAGTCGTACTTGAAATATGACATGATCGTTTTAAAGTAATTGCTGATTAATAAATTCTATAATATTCATTCACACAGTGGATTATGTTAAACAACGCCTAAACAAATATTGTTTTTGCAAATTAACTCATCCTGTAACAATTGTGTTTGAAGAACTTCGTGTAATTAAAATTAACATACATTCATTTACTGTTTGTGTTTTTTTACTTTTTCGCTGACGATATAATCTTATTCCTTGAACAGCTTTAATATCCGTCTTGCCTAACAAATTGAAGCCATACTTTTATATTTGTTTTATTTATCAAGCCCTGCAAATGGCCTGATTTATGAATCATTTGTTATTTTATGTGAACGTTAATGCAATGATCATCATCAATATTACGAGGTAATAAATTAACCATATTATCATTGTCAACAGGCACATTTATAATTTGGCCAAACATTCCAAATTGTCCATTTGCATGTCGCAATCGTCTAATTTGCATGAAACACAACCTAGGTGAAATTAACCTTTCAGATACAATATCTAGTTTAGGTAGATAATTTGGCATAAATTTACACAAAGTGGGAATTTTACCCCGACAAGTTTGACATCCAACCTGATTATTTGAATCAATATTCAAAAAACCATTATTAAGAATTTGTTTTTGAGCTTCATTTGATATTTTTAAGTCACTTTGAAACCAAAGTCGATCACACACAAAACATACATAGCCAAAGCTATTTGTAAATTGTTTTTCAAACAATTTTCGTGCATTCCTAAACAAATTGAAGTCTTTATATGGAAGATCAAATACTTTATTTGACTCTTGCTAAAGATCAGTTCTTGTCACATTATATGCAAAATCATTAATTTGCAATTGACGTAATGTAGTGGCTGTATCAGAAAAAGTTACAGCAGTACTTTTAACTAAAAAGATAACAGAATAATATATTTAAATGTGAATAGTTGTAGCGTTTTTCATGAGTCAAATAGTTTGAAAAGATTCTTACTTATGTCATTGGTGTTGACATTAACATCTAAATTGATATCTCCGGCTCAAGATTTTCTAATTAATTGGCAGTAACCGATTATTTTCCTGCAGTTGTTTTGTTCGACGATGTAATGTTGATCTTTGAGAGTTTGTAAGAGGCTTTGAACCTGCATCAGTTATAACTACTATTATAATAAATTAAAATTATTCTTCATAGCCATCATAAAAGAGAAACATGTAAACTTACATTAAATTGCTAATGAAGAAATATTGTTTCCACAATTTCACTTATCACGTAATTGTGTTTGTAGAACTTCATTATTGACTGCTTGTTTGTTTTGACTATTTCGCTGGCGATACAGTTTCATTCTTTGAGCAACTGTAGTATCTATCTTTTGTAAAAATATTTTACAATACAAATTACTTCAATAAACTCACATTTCTTACGCAGCGCAGATTTTTCCTTAGTTTCATTATTTATTTGCGATCATTTGCACTACAATTATTTATGGGGGACGGGATAAAATATGCTTCCGATCCTGACATTTTTATTAACTCACGAATCATACTGCTAACCCATGTCGCGCCTAAAGAAGTTTTACTTCAAAAAATGTTTAGAGACTACGAGCTAAATACAAAACTCAAGTGAATGTCGACACATTTTGTTTTGTTTTTGACATATGATTTGGCATTTGATGTATTTTTTGTTTTGCTCGCAGACTAGATCGAATAATTGCGATAGCTGCGCTTACTAGCGTCGTAAGCGCGAATCATGCAAGCGATTACTTTACACTTACGTCGCGCCTAAAGAAGTTTTACTTCAAAAAAAATATAAGCATTTACCACAATTTTATTCATATATATGTATACCTTTGACAAACAAATTACAGTGCTACATTTATAATTATTTAAACATTATATTTACATTATTGAACAATTACATACAACACACTTTTGTAAGTGACGGAGTTAAAAAAAATACATGAATTGCAATTGATATCCTCACAAGGATTTTAAGGTTGAACAGTTTCCGGCACTTCCAAAATTTTTTCTGAAGGTTTTTTTACAGAGCGTATACCAGCATGTACTCCTTTCAAATGCTGTCTTAATGTATCTTTTAATGCAAATGCTTTATTGCAAATTCCACAACTATAATGGCGTTCTCCTGTATGGATCACTTTATGTCGGCTTAATGATTGTTTTGTTGAGAATGATTTATTGCAAATTTCGCAGTTGAAAGAACCCTCATCAGTGTGAGATATTTTATGTTGATTGAATGCTTGTTTAGATGTGAATGTTTTATTGCATATTTCACAACTAAAAGGACGTTCACCTGTATGAATCATTTTATGTTGCTTTAAATTTGTGTTTCTATTGAATGTTTTATTACATATTTCACAACTATAAGGACGTTCTTCATTATGCACTGATAAATGCGTTTTTAAGTTCCTTTGATGTGGAAACCTTTTTTTGCATATTTCGCACTCATGAGGGAGTTCTCCAGTGTGAATAAGTTCATGTCGTGTTAATGAATCTTTTCTTATGTATGTTTTATTGCATATTTCACAACTATAAGTACGTTCTTCAATGTGAATACTTGCATGGGCTTTTAAAGCCCGATTTGTTTTAAATGCTTTATGGCATATTTCACATTCAAAAGGTCTTTCTCCAGTGTGAGACATTTCATGTTCGGTTAAACTTATCTTTGATTTGTATGTTTTATTGCATATTTCGCATTTGTAAGGTCGTTCACCAGTATGATTCATTTTATGATAGATTAATAATGACTTTACTGTAAATTTTTCATTGCATATATCACAACTATGCGGATGTTCACCAGTGTGAACATTTTCGTGTTGTTTTAAAAGCCACATTGCTTTGAATCCTTTATTGCATATTTCACATTTGTAAGGTCGTTCACCAGTATGATTCATTTCATGAATCTTAAATGATGTCTTTCTTGTAAATGTTTTATTGCATATATCACAACTATAAGGATGTTCTTCAGAATGAATCATTTTATGTCCTTTAAGATATTCCTTTAATGCAAATGCTTTATTGCATATTTCGCACTTATAAGGACGTTCTTCGCTGTGAATCTTTTGATGGTAATTTAATGCTCCTTTTGTTACAAACTTTTTTCTGCATATTTCACACTCATGTGGATGTTTGTAATAAGGGTCTTCTTTATGCAATGCTGAGTGGTTTTTTAACATTCTTAAATTGACAAATCTTTTATTGCATATTTCACACTCATGCGGACGTTCTCCAGTGTGAATTGCTTCATGGTGTTTCAAAGACCACTTTTCTATGAATGTTTTATGACATATTTCACACTTATGTGGACGTTCTCCAGTGTGAATTATTTCATGATGCTTTAAATGTTGCTTTCTTTTGAATGTTTTATTACAAAATTTACATTTATATGGTTTTAGATTATCATTTATTTTACATGTTTCAGAAACACTTTCAAATGATTTGTTCGTGTTACTTGAATTACCAATGTTTTCATTGAATATGTCAGTTTTCTCACTTAAACTTGTATTAGGCGCAGCATCTTGCCCATCGATCTTTTCTTGTTTAATTTCCTCATCAATCGTAACCTCAGATTTTAAAAATTGCTGTAGGCATATCTCATCATTCTCCATAATCATATTTGATGTATGTTCATTATCATTAACCTCTTCTTTCACTTGAGGATCATGTTTAAAAACTTGCTCATCGATGATTTCTTGCTTTATATCCTCTTCAACCGTAACTTCTGATTTTAGAAATTGCTGTGGACAAATTTCATCAATTTCATAATCATCTAACTCTTGTTTTACCTGAGGATATTCGATCGGTTCAATTTTAATTGTTGTGTTTGAATTTGTTTTATCAGACATTTTTGACTTTTGTAGGTTATGATAATTGCTATCTAACGATGTTTGCCTAAAAGTCGAAAAGACTTGTATTTATGTGTTAGGAACGTGTAATGAATATATTTCGGTAATTATTAATATAATTTAACACTAACACTGATGTTTTTGTTAATATTTTATATTTTTGCTTGCTTCATTTGTGCACTTTGACAATTTGACATTTCTACTTCGTTCTGATTGGTCAACACCAAAAACAACTTCAACTTCGAATTTAACGGCGGCAAAATTTAAAATCATATGTGATATAAATATATGAAAAAAGATAGATTTTAATTCAATATTAATTTAGAACGCTTTCGTTTATATTTTTATTATTATTGCATCATTAAAAGTCAGAATTTCTAAGTAAGACTTCGGATTATCCGGACTTCGAATTATCCGGACTTCGGATTATCCGGAATCCGGATATCAGAATATGCGAATATCCGAATATCTGAATATCCGAATATCTGAATATCCGAATATCTGAATATCCAAATATCTGAATATCCGAATATCTGAATATCTGAATATCTGAACTTTCGATTATCCGGACTTTCAATTATCCGGAATTCGGATTATCCGGACTTTTGATTATCCGGACTTCGGATTATCCGGAATTCGGATTATCCGGACTTTCGATCATCCGTACTTTCGATTATCCGTACTTCGGATTATCCGGACTTTCGATTATCCGGAATTCGGATTATCCGGAATCCGGATTATCCGGACTTTCGATTATCCGTACTTCGGATTATCCGGACTTTCGATTATCCGGACTTTCGATTATCCGGACTTTCGATTATTCGGACTTTCGACTATCCGGACTTTCGATTATCCGGACTTTCGATTATCCGGAATTCGGATTATCCGGACTTTCTATTATCCGGAATTCGGATTATCCGGAATTACAAACGTTTGTAATTACCGAATAAAGTGTGACGATTGGGCTGCAAAAATATTACAAATATATATATATATATATATATATATAATATTTTATATAAGTTTTTTAATATTTTAGGTGTGTCATTTAGAAGACGGAGCACATTTTGGTGAAATTGCATTATTGATAAAAGGATCCAAAAGAGTTGCAAGTGTTGTTGCAGTAAGTAATAATTATATATATATATATATATATATATATATATATATTAGCAAACCCGACGAACTCCGTTTCGCCACCAGATGGTTTCATGAGAAAGATGGAGAAATTTTTTGTTTGTTTCATATTTGAAAAGGAAAAATTTGATTTTATTATACAACAGTAATGAATTTATTTCGATTACAAAAATGAAGTGTTTTTTAGTTGAACTTCTCTAAGTAAATGAAAGTGAATCCGCAAATTATCCGTTTCATTGAAGTGCTCTTTGGTAAACCACATTTTTTGTTCTTTGGTCTGGCGTTAACACAAACGAAGCGGATGGTTTTCCAACTCGTGAAAAGGCAACGTATAACTGCCCATGTGAACAACAATGATTTTCTAAATAATCTATTTGAAATTTATCCCGCAAACACTAAGCAATTGGCCTTGAGACTTGTTATTGCGAACTGCAAATTGCAATCGTTTGAAGTCAAACGAAAAACCAGTCGAAATCATTGGTATGTCACCAAATCGCCGTCAATTTTTTATTAAATGGTGAAGTTCAGTGCGTGTACATCATTATTCTTTGCGGCAAGAATTGCTCGTTGACTTAACCAAGCATAATTCTGATAATTCTCACTAATGTCATTACTCGAATTTTTAATTACGGTGCGTGAAGTTCCAGGAGCTTGCATTAAGGCACGATACCATGCACCACTAATTTTCTTAGTTATAAACCTTGCGGAGCCTGAGACCTTTTCAATGAATGCAAAATTGTCGAAATCGGTTCGTGCGTTCTGGAGTTATTTCAGGAAGGAAAACCCGACTTAATTTTATGTATATGTAGATATATATAAACCGAAAAATGATACGATAACGGTAATATGAAAATAAAATCAAAATAAAAAATCAAGCCATAGTCGCAATTATTTATTTCAACTATTTAAGTTAAATATAAACTTCTTTTTTAAAAATATATATACTTTATTTATATATCTCTATTAAAAAAATATAATATTATATTTATAATTATTTAAACATTTATATGTAAGCTATTAAACAATTGCATTCAATTCACTTTTATCAGTAACATAGTTAAAAAAAATACATAATTTGCAATACCACAAAGAAAGGTTTTTAAGGTTGGTTAGTTTCCGGCAAATTCAAAACTTTTTTTGAACGTTTTTTCCATATTCCAGCATGTACTCCTCTTACATGTTGTCTTAACAAATCGTTTATTGCAAATGTTTTATTGCAAATTCCACAATTATAATTACGTTCTCCAGTGTGACTAATTTTATGTCGAGCTACTGATTGTTTTGATGTAAATGTTTTTTTGCATATCTCACATTCATAAGGACGCACTCCGGTGTGACTAATTTCATGTCGAGTTAATGTTTGTTTTAATGTGAATGTTTTGTTGCATATTTTGCATACATAAGGGTTTTCTCCAGTGTGAATTGCTTCATGTTGTTCTAACGCCCGCTTTGCTATGAATGTTTTATGACATATTGGGCAACTGTAAGGACTTTCTCCAGTGTGAATTGTTTCATGGTATTTCAAATTATGCTTTGCCTTGAATTTTTTATGACATATTTCGCAACTGTAAGGATAAATTTTTTCAGTGTGAGTTCTTTCATGGTAATCAAAAGTCCTTTTTTCTTTGAATGCTTTATGACATATTTTGCAAATGTAAGGACGTTCTCCAGTGTGAGTTATTTTATGTTGTTTTAAATGACCTTTCAATTTGAACATTTTATTGCATTCTTCACATTTGTAACGTCGTTCTCCAGTGTGAACAAGTTCATGTATTTTTAATGATCGTATTCCGGCGAGTGTTTTATTGCATATTTTACAACTAACAGGATAGGTTTTACGGGTATGAACCATTTTATGTTGATTTAAATTTGTCTTTTTTGAGAATGTTTTATTACATATTTCACATTCATGAAGCTTTAGATTATCGCTTGTTGTACATTTTTCAGAAACGCTTTCGATTGATGTGCTTGAATAACTTGAATTACTGATGTCTTCATTAAATATGTAAGGTTTTTCATTGGAACTTGTATCAGCATCTTGCTCATCAATAGTTTCTTGCTTTATATCCTCCTCAACCGTAACCTCAGATTTTAAAAATTGCTGTAGACAAATTTCATCCCTCTTGCTACAAATACCTGTGGTATTTTCATGATCTTCAAGTTCTGGTTTAACTTGAGGATATTCGATTGTTTCAATTTTGATTATTGTGTTTGAATTTGTTTCTTCAGACATTTTCAACTTTTGTAGGTTATGGTAATTGCTATCTAACAATTTCAGCCTAAAAGTCGAGAAGACTTGTAATTTATGTCTTTGGAACGTGTAATGAATAGATTTTGATAATTATTAATATGTTATAATACTCACACTGATATATATATATATATATATATATCTATATATATGTACATATATATATATATATATATATATATATATATAATATATGTAAAAATCTTAAACATGTTGTTTCAAATTCAAATTTTCCGCGCCGGCATTTACTCTTCGATTATTTCCCCATGTGGCAGCACTACTCGGCTGACTAACCTCAATGTCAAAATTGTTTTGTATTGCGTTATTTCTGCGTGTCATTTGCCAAATAATTACACCATAACTATAAACACACGACAAATATACACTTAAATTCGTTTTAATACAATTCTGATCGTTATGACGTCCTCGAATGCGAAAAAACTAGTGAGCAGTTTCGTGAATTTCCTCAAAGATGAATTGTCAAGTAATCATCTGAGTGCTGATTCCTGCGAGAGCCTCGAAGTGGCTGTGCAATGTTTAGAATCGGCTTATGATCTAGGTAATGATGACGGTGTCCCCGAGACTAACACCGAGCCTTTGATTAATATATTCAACAAGCATTTGTCTGAAAATCAGAAGGCTATCGAGAAAGCCAAAGCTGAGGCTGAAGCTTTGAAGAACGAGGGTAATAACTTGATGAAAAGCGAGAGGTACTTGGATGCTTTGGATCATTACACCAGAGCCATCATCCTGGATGCTAATAACGCTGTTTACTATTGTAATCGTGCAGCTGCATACAGCAAACTCAACAACCACGAGGCTGCTATAAAAGAATGCCAATCAGCCTTGCGCATAGACCCCACATACAGCAAAGCTTATGGGCGCCTCGGTCTAGCTTACTCAAGCTTGAACAAACACGCAGAAGCTTTGACAAGTTACAAAAAAGCCCTAGAACTCGAACCGGAGAATGAAAGTTACCAAAACAACCTAACCTTAACTGAGGAAAAACTAGCAAGCGCTCCACAACCATCAAACTCAGCACCTGGAGGTGCTCCTTTTGATATTAGCATGCTCCTAAACAACCCTACGCTCATGAACATGGCCACGCATATGTTATCGGATCCGGCAATGCAGAACATGATGAGTTTTATGGGAAGCAATGTGCAGGGAGGTGCTCCCGGGATGGAGGCTTTGATAGAAGCTGGGCATCAATTAGCGCAACAAATGCAGTCTTCCAATCCTGATTTGATCGAGTCGCTGAGGAGGCAAATGGGGCCTAATGGGGAGCCTTCTGAGGATCCAAATAAACCAAATAATTAGATTTAGGATAGATTAGGATGTAATTTTTAAATGACAATTGTTGATATTTGATTATGGAAAACATTAGAAAATGAAAATGAAGACTTTTAATAAATAATAATATGAAAAAGCAGGATTATATGTATATATATATATATATATATATATATATATATATACATATATATTGATATTTTTTTTCTATAACAACAGTTATGATTTATATTTCTTTGACGACACTTTGAAATTATTATTACAATATAAATCATTCCTTATTATATATATATATATATATATATATATATATATATATATATATATATATATATAGCTTGCTTTTTCATATCAATTTAAATCCTAAAAAAAATATTTTTCAAACTATTATCAAGACATTATTGATAACTTGTATTATGTAATTTCAATTTTATATTTTCAATCAGTATCGATTAATTTATATATGTTATTTTAATGAATTCACAATGTTCTTGCATGTCTTACCACACTATTAGCTTGTAAATATATATTATTAACCGATTAGTTTTTTTTTGTTATAAATAAACATACTTCCAAACAAATCTTGGATTTTATTAATTAACAAGTGGTGTATGGCATCGTGCCTTAAGGCAAATTGCTGGAACTTCCCGTACCGTAATGAAATATTCGAGAAATTTTAAACGTTAATAACAAATACTGTAACTTTCATTATTTTTGCTATCTTGTTATATCTGAGCAAATCAAATGTAAATCATAAATCATAAATCAATTTATCTCCAGAACATTAACAATCGTCATTTCATTTTGATTTCAATTTCAAAAAAATAGTTGCGTAATTTACACAAAATTGAAAAATCGCTCCCGTAGAGTCACAGTCTAACCGCATTTGCAAATAATTCTATGCGACATTTTCACTTGTACTGTGCTTAGCTTGGCGGCATTTTCACATTTTTCAATAGTTTTAACACAAAATTGGAAAAGTCTCCATGCATAAACAGTCTAACTTGCATTTGGGTAAACATTTGTACCAGAGTGGCGCTTAGACTGTGCTTAGCCTGGGTAATTTTTTGAACTTCTAATCCAAAATTACAAAAATATTTTATGGAAAATAAAAAAAGGTGTAATAATTTTTTATCCTCAAAAGCAATTGTTTTGTCAACACAAGGAGAAAGTTTTTTAGATCATTCAAATCGGACGCTTAGTTCACTCAAAAACTGCCATTTTTTGCACATTTAGCTCTGTATCTCCGAAACCGCTGGACCTGTCTTTGCCAAAAACTAATAACCACTTCTTCCAATCATTACAAATTGAATGTTTGTTAGATCATTTAAATTCGATACTCCGTTCTCTCAAAAACTCGATTTCTATTTTCTGCACTCTTTGCCCCGTATCTCCAAAACGCTTGGATCTGCCTTTGCCAAAAACTATCAATACACGTCTCCCTATCAATAGGAATCGAATGTTTTTTAAACCATTCAAATCGGTTGCTCCGTGCTCCCGAAATCGTCGACAAAAGATTGTATCCGCACATACATACATTAACACATACGTCTATTTTTTCACTCACCTCTTTTCCCAATGGTGAAATTACAGCAACTGTCCCGCAGGACAAAAAGTACATGCTGGTTCCAATGGAACCAGCTTTGACGATTACGTCATGGGTTAGGAAAATTTCTTGTTTTAGGTATCCAATTATATTTCCTGAAAAGGGTAAAATTATATTAGTCTACTATCATTATCTCATGCAAGTAGTTGTTTACGATACTATTTTAAAGTAGAGGGCAAAAGATAGATTTAAATCGGGCGACATTGACAAGTGTGTTTGTTTTTTTTTTGGTTTTGAGCACTGTTATTTAGTTTAAAATATGTTAATATATTTTCTTTATAAATTGATTAAATAATGTGGCAATTGTTACGTAACACCTCTTTAACAATAAAAATAAATTATACTTGACTTCCAAAACTTTTGAAAAAAAAAGAACTAGTAGGGCGCATGGCATCGTGCCTTAAGGCAAATTGCTGGAACTTTCCGTATCACATTTTTTTTTAAGGGTTAACATTTTTGAAAAAAAATACTCTGAAAAAAATAGATTTTTGAGAAACCATAAATTTTTGACAAAAATTTCCTTTTTTTTGAAAAAAAGTCTTTTTGAAGAAAAATTTATTTTGAAATATTTTGGAAATTCTGAACTTTTTTTCAAAGCAATCGTACTGCTTTAACTGCATAGAGAGGAAATATCGAAGCGCGTAAGCGCCGCGTCGCCGTCTAACGGATAAGCATTGGTACGGAACCGATAGGAATGTAAACAAAATGTATACTTATTGTTAAAATCTCTATAAAATATCTGATAATTTGACGTGCATATGTCTAATGATCATTTTTGACCGCCAAATGGCATTTTTTACTTTTTTACTAGATCTCCGAAACCGCTAAACCTGCCTTCATAAAAATTTGATCAGTTCTTTATATTGTTAATATAGATAAAATGTTTTTTGAATTATTAAATCTGGAGTTCGGTTTTCTTAAAACTGAGTTACTGATTGTGGCACTTTTTGCTCCGTATCTTCGAAACGGCTAGACCTGCCTTCGCCAAAAACTAATCAGCACGTCTCCTTATCAATACGAATCGAATGTTTTTTGAATTATTCAAATCGCTTCATCCGTGTTCCCGAAATCGTCGACGAAAATTTGTATCCGCACACACACATACACACATACATCCATTTTTTCTAAGGTATGCCAAAATGTTCAGAAACCTTTGAAACCTAAAGATATATAAAATTTTTCATTTTCGATTTTTTTTGCGATTACTATAACTTGCCCTACGGAAAGTTAAAAATTATCACAACTTTTTTATTTTCCATAAAATATTTTTGTAATTTTGGATTAAAAATTCAAATCATAAAATTATTCGGGCTAAGCACAGTCTAAGCGCCACTCTGGTACAAATGTTTACCCAAGTGCGTTTAGCCTGTTTATGTCTGGAGAACTTTTCCAATTTTGTGAAAACTATTGAAAAACGTGAAAATGCCGCCAAGTTAAGCGCAGTATAAGCGAAAATGTCGCACAGAATTATTTGCAAATACGTTTAGACTGTGACTATATGGGAGCACTTTTTCAATTTTGTGTAAATTAGGCAACTATTTTTTTTTTTAAATTTAATTCGAAATGAAATGACGATTGTTAATGTTCTGGAGATAAATTGATTTATGATTTATGATTTGTATTTGATTTGCTCAGATATAACAAACGAGATAGCAAAAATAAAGAAAGTTACAGTATTTGTAATAATATATTTGAAAACGTTTAAAATTTCTCGAATAATTCATTACGGTACGGGAAGTTCCAGCAATTTGCCTTAAGGCACGATGCCATACACCACTAGTTAATTATTACCTATAACAGCTTTAGGAAGTCCTCGAAACAGCTCCACGTTACTAACAAGAGCTCTGCAACTGTGTAAAATTATTTCCTTGTGCAGATTTTCTGCAAAATCACCAAAAAATTACCACCAACACACAATAATCAAAATTTTACCCTCTTACCTGACAAAGTTGCCATGATGGCATGTTCATGAAAATAATATTTCTGGAACCTATACTCGAAATATGCCATTATTTTCTTCTGAACAACAACTGATAGATGTTTGTTTCTCATGAACTGTTTGAGCTGATTTAGCACTTCCACGTATTTGGCTTGGGAGGCGTCTATACCGATCATTATTTGGAGAATGATAACTGAAAATTTATTGGTATTATTACAAATCAACTGCAGTTATGTGGTTTTTGTTTGTGTTTACCAAAAACGTTCATGTGGTGGGCTGTTCCCCAAATTATGATGATGCAGCTCATGTATTTGTCGTACATGGAAGTTGAGGAAAATGCTGTAGAACCTCCTGAAAACCAAACTAGTTGGTATTGATTAGGGAATGCAATACCGGTATACCGAATTATTGGTAAACCGCCCGATTTTTCGGCGGTATTTTTACCGATATTTACCCCAAAAATACCGATATTTTCGGTATTTTTACATAAGCGCTATTTGATACAAAATACACTAAAGTTTAAATTTCTCGGAACAAATTTATCTTTAAATTCTATAATTGCATAAACAGCTATATCTTCAAGTGATTATATAGGATAAACAAATGTCAAATATTATCTCAACTCGTCATTAAACTGAATATTTATTGCTTTCCAAAGGGCTTCATATCGTGTTACAATAAATAGAATTGGACTGATATATAATAATGTTTGTTTCATCTTATGTAAAAATGTAACAGTTTTTTAAGTGATATCTGCGCTAAAATATTCTATATCATATATGGTAATATGTATACATATTACCCCCCCCGTAATCATTATTTTTTTCTAACTTTATACATAACAATTATGATACTAAATATTTTTGCTTCTTATTGCAATTATAAAATATTATTTTTCGGAACCGTTTCGAAGTTTGAAAATACTATAGAAGCATCACATTGTTTTAAATAACAATACTCAACAATTATAGTAACTTATTATTTATCTTGACAAAGTATCCGATCTTAAATTAGTGTAGAAAAATTATTTTTTTTAAATATTAGAGATTATACGAATTTAACATATCGGATACAGACAATACAGTTTATTATAATAATGTAATATGATCTTTTATGAGTTTTTGATCTTTCTTACTAATAAGTTTGTTTTTGGTGAAAAGTACTCAAAATAGTCGATAGTGATAATGAATTAATTAAATTGGATATAATTTTGTTAAATTATTATTTAAAAAAATAAACTTATTGTAATATTTTATTATTTTTATTGTTTAATTGCATATATTTGTAGTTGTATATACATTTTTTATATTTTGTACTAGTAACTTTCAATTTTGTTTACGTTTTTTTAAGATAATTAAAATACCGGTAATTTACCGGTTTTAAAATAAAAAATTACCGAAATACCGGTATTGAATTTTTTTATCGGTATTGCATTCTCTAGTATTGATATTTTGCCATGAGGTTACATGAACTTTTCGATATGTGTAAATAATCGACTTAATCAATAAAAAACAAATTAATTTATGAGTGATTCAAAGTATTCCAAGTGGATTTATTACACATAATTGAAAACGAACGAACACGTCAACTCAGAGTATTTTCTAGAAGCAAATTTTTAAAAATCAATCATTTTAATGTTTAAGACTTTAATGGTTTAGTATGTTCATTAAGACCAAGTACTCTATCGATAAACCAAGTAAATCGTCTTATTTTAATTTTAACAAGCGCCAAA
The DNA here is from genome assembly GCF_003426905.1 of Ctenocephalides felis. Taxonomy (NCBI): domain Eukaryota; kingdom Metazoa; phylum Arthropoda; class Insecta; order Siphonaptera; family Pulicidae; genus Ctenocephalides; species Ctenocephalides felis. The sequence goes on from NW_020539727.1 coordinate 21,695,745, forward strand.
AAACTACTCGTTTTCTCAAACTTTGATGAATTTTTAAAATTAACCCTTCTTTGCATGACGATGGAAATTTCAATCATAATATTTTAGTCAACAAAAAAAAGTACTAAAAACCCTTGTACTGTAAATTTGTTGTTCCTGACAACATTTTAGGCGACTATTGCGTAGAACAAAATGCAATTTTTAAAAAATAGCAAACGTCACTGGAAAAAATAAGCGAGTTCTTAATTTGTTACAAGAAAGTAAACGAAGATATAAAATACAGTAAAAGTGAAAATGAGTGAGAAAAGGGTTTTTTTTCATGTTTTTATTGTTTTATGTACAATTTATATCAACACACTGTGAATAAAATTCCCAAAACTATGTGATGGAAATTTACATCACTATGCAGTAGTTCCACTTGTAATGTATGGCAAAGAATTTTTTGTAAATGTTTTTTTTTATGATTATGATTTGTATAAGTTCTTTGGTATATTATTCTACATGTCAGTATTCAAAATTCCTAGCACAAGGTCATACTGGTCGCCAAAGTTCGAACAATTAACATATGGGAGAAGTATAAGGTTGTCAAATATCTCCCATCCGCCTTTTTGTATTATAAACCAAGAGCAAAAAAGCGGAAAGGAAAAATTTGACAACCTAATAGATATCATGTATAGCTTTTTGGGCAGAAATCATGCAACAAAGAGGTCTAAAAAGTGGTATTTGCATATTTTTTATCTATTTGATCGAGCTATTATAAACTCCTGGAATGTTTATAAAAAATGCTCAAGAAAGAGGTGAACGTAAAAAGAGTTTGCTTACAATGGGCCAATTCAGTAAATGTATCAATAAAAATAATGATTGTTTTTTTTAAAATTATTATAAAGAGTAAAGAAGATTGAGTAAACAACATATTTTATGTAGATCTGAGCCAGATATGTGGCAATGCATGATGATGTAAATTTCCATCATATTGTTTATTACATAATACATACTTCTATTTACATTAGGATTTTTTTAAAATATTTTACCTTTAATCTAGAGCACTAATTACATCACCCTGATTTATTTTATTAAAATAGAAAAAATCATGCAAAGAAAGGGTTAAACTACTTGTCATAAAGCCGTAATATTTCAGTAATTTCTATAAGACTATGATATATATCGTCAAAAAAAGTTCCATGAAAATCGGCTTAATTTTTTCTTTCAACAGTTAATTACAAGAAAACGGCTCGGTAGATTTTCACCTAAAACTAATCAGTATCATTCCCAACTAATATCGTTCAAACAGTTTTTGATTTCGGTAGTATGAGCTTAGTATGTGGACGAAAAGTTTAATACATTTTTTTAAATTACAAAGAAACGGCTTGGCAGATCGTCGCACAAATCTGACAAACGATAGTCCTCATCGAGGTACATTAAAATGGCTTTTAAATTTCAGAAATCGGTCCAGCAGTTTTTGAGAAAGCGTCGATTTACGACATAAAATCTGTTCACACACACACTCATACTTTTTCCTTAAATTTGGTCTCATTCGATTCAGAATGACTTGAAACGTCGAGAAAACATAAAATTAGCGAATCGGATTTTTTATGAAAACATAAACTTCTCCTTTGGGAAGTTAAAAATAGTTGTCAGATCTTCACAAAATTGAAAAGGTGCTCCCGCATAGTCACAGTCTAAACGCATTTGCAAATGATTCTGTGCGACATTTTCACTTATACTGTGCTTAGCTTGGCGGCATTTTCACATTTTTCAATAGTTTTCACAAAATTGGAAAAGTTCTCCAGGACATAAACAATCTAAACGCACTTGGGTAAAGATTTGTACCAGAGTGGCGCTTAGACTGTGTTTATCCTGGGTAATTTTTTCAATTTTTAATCCAAAATTACAAAAATATTTTATGGAAAATAAAAAAAGATGTAATAATTTTTTTATCATGAAAATCAATTGTTTTGTCAATACAAGCAGAAAGTTTTTTAGATTCATAAATCATTTATTAAAAATTCAAAAAATTGCCCAGGCTAAGCACAGTCTAAGCGCCCCTCTGGTACAAATCTTTACCCGAGTGCATTTAGACTGTTTATATATGAAGCACTTTTCCAATTTTGTGAAAACTATTGAAAAATGTGAAAATGCCGCCAAGCTAAGCACAGTATAAGTGAAAATGTCGCACAGAATTATTTGCAAATGCGTTTAGACTGTGACTATGCGGGGGCACTTTTTCAATTTTTGTGTAAATTAGGCAACTATTTTTTTTTTGAAATTGAATTCGAAATGAAAGATACAACAAGATAGCAAAAATAATGAAAGTTACAGTGTTTGTAATAATATATTTGAAAACGTTTAAAATCTCGAATATTTCATTACGGTACTGGAAGTTCCAGCAATTTGCCTTAAGGCACGATGTCATACACCACTAGTTATACCTAATGCTAGACTTAAAGTTCCTAAAGCTCTAGTTAAAGGTCAAGGATTATAATCAAAGAGGTGAAATGTATGATTTTGTGACATTAGTAAATTTCTCTAGAATAAAGAGTTCTTAAAAAAGCAAATACATAGGATTGAATAATAGATACGGCAATTTCTAAAATTAATAAGATTAATTGAAAAAAAATTAAAATTCAAATTATTAAAATAGATAAAGAATTTCCTGTATTTCTTAGTAAAGTTAAAATTATGTTTGCTGTTAGTTTTGTACCTGTGAACAAAGACACTCCATGGTACATACAGAACACATATCTGCTCCACGTGGATACAGCAATATTATCAGTCTCAATTTCATAATTATTGAGCCAACTATCTTTGCTACCTTGTCTGTCGATTGTTTCAAAAAATTTGGGTATATAGTAGGTTAAACATCCTGCCCAATGGATGCTCAGCAAAGTACGTACCACCAATTTTGCAATCCTGGTCACTGTACTATCTTGAAACATAATCTAGATAAAGGACATATGATAAAGGACATATGATAAATGACATATGATAAATTTATGATGTACAAAATAATTGGGTTTTATATCACCTGTACTATGTTTCCAAAATTCTTAAGCAACTGGTGCATCCTAAAAATCATCAGTACATCCGTGCATTCTGCAAGCAAATTCAACAAACCTTGACCATCGGGTTGCAGATATACAATATGAAAGGGTGCAGATGTTATCAAATCCAAAGTCAATCGACTTCGACTGTAATCTCTGCAAAAACCATTTAGGAAAAAAAGGGTATAACCTCTGAACTTTTTTACTGTGCTCCAATTTGCTTACTTCATCTTAACCTCAAGTTCAAAAGTGAAAACAATTCGGGTTGCGACTCCTTAATGAATAAGTGGACATTGAGCCATTTTATCGCTAGCAAACGTTTTTAATATTGAAGGATATTATTAAGAAATATTTTTTAATACATTTACCTTGCAATAAAATCATTTTCACATAAGACCCTTCAAACAACCTCTAAACTGAAAAAAAACACTTACAAATTTCGGTATGATATAATAAGAATTACGTATAAAGTAAATAATATTTTAGGTTTTCTATCTTGATTAACAAATTTTTAACCCTTGAAAACAACCCTTTGATGAAAAATAGTTCGAAAAAATTATTTTGAAACTGAAAGAAAATTACGAAATTGAAAATGATATGAATGGTATTTAAATTTTTCGAAAATAATTACCATATCCACTCTTAAAACTATTCTTAAATATACGTTTTTATTATAAATACACATAAGCATATATATATATATATATATATATATATATATATATATATATATTGATGAGTTATTTAGAATCGGGCAGTAACACCAAGTAAAAAAACTGTATGTATATAAACTGTAAAATGTAGGAGGAATATAAAGTTATAGTACTTATATATAAATACTTACAGAAATTAATTATACAAAAATGCACTACACTATTACACTGTGATAAACCAAGCTATTTATAACTGGAACATTTAAACTAATTATTTTTTGACAAGTTTTGGTTACATTCTAGTGTGTACAGATTGACTAACGTCTAAATACTGAATGAATTGTGTTTACAAATTTTGCGAAAGTGTAAAAAGACTGGCAAACATATGTTTTTAGTAAAATAATAAAATAATAAAATACACGCTTTATTCAGATATGGTGGTGTTTTTGGAAATGGTCGAGGATTATTTTATAGTCATTGCAAAGCGAATTGTTATCTAGTCTTTTATTTATGGCCGTGTCGTTGTGTGAAGATATTAGACATCCTGCTAAAACGTCTTTTAAATAAATTATTTTCGAAATGTATGATCGTGGGATTGGAAATATATATATATATATATATATATATATATATACAGTAGAACCTCGATTAACCGGACTAATTGTTGTCGGTGGGCATTCGGATAATCGAATGTATGAAGAATAATGTTGTGTATTCATTAAAAATATCAATTACATGCATAGATATCAACGAAAATCAATGTTTATTAAGAAATTAAAACTTCCTTATGCATGTACGTACATATTTTCTTCGATTACATTACATACATGTACTAAATTGCAGTATTAATCGTCCAAAAATTCGAATTATAGGTATATACATACATATAAATAGGTCGAGATTTTACTATATATATATATATATATATATATATATATATATATATATTATACGTATCTTTTATTCTGCTTACTTATACATTGCTCGAAATATGGACACAATTCGACAAAAATGCGATTAGTTTTCGGGTCATAACTCCTTTAATTTTGACTCCATCACAATTTGTAATATACCATTTGAAAGGTTAATAAAAGGGCTACAACTTTTTTCATCATAATTTTTTCGTAACTCCTTTCATTTTGAAACGGCGAACGGTTGAAGGGCTCGAGAGATACTCTGCGCGGCCGCGCACTCTTTAAACAATCATAACTCTGTCAATTTTTGTGTGAAAGAAAAATAATAAAAAACAATAATAAGCCAGAAAGATCACTTTGATTTTTATCTATATGCTTTTATTTCTATCTATTTATCTTTCTATTCTATCTATTTTTCAATTTCTATTCTATCTCTTTCTATCTATTTATCTTTTATTCTTTTTGAGATATAATGAAAGTAAGTTCGATTTTTAAAAAAATCGGAAAACAAGTTTTTATAAAATCGTGAGTTTTCTGAAAATAGTTTGTACTAAAGTAGTGAATCTGATAGAACCCATCAAGATGTCTATAATGAAGTGAATTCTATATGGAATGTGAATTACTTGAATTCTGGTGGAAATGGCGCTCATTAAACCATATGATTTAAATGAAAAAACAACATCGTATATGCTTCTTATTTGCATGATAGCTCACATATTTTACACACAAAAACTTGTAACAGCACTCATTTTAAAGCTTATGTTGAGCACTATAAAACCCAATGTCACCGAAATGCATAAAATGTAAAACCTCGCCACTAGATGCCTTTAAATACAATAATTAAATCTTGAACGGAATAAAGAACGACTTTGCTCTTTCAAATCTTGCTTAATATTATTCCTAGAACGTTTTATAAAGCACCGATTTATTGGGATTTTTATTGGCATTATTTTGTTCATTGCATAATTTTCGTTAAAATGTATATTTTAGGAGATATTTGCAAAAAAATGAGGTAAAACGCCAAAAATATATGAATCTTTAGTGCCCAGTAACTTTGAAAAGTATTAGTTTTCTTATACTTTTTAGACATTTTTTTCTTATAATTAGTTCTATCGATTTCTGACGTTAGTTTGGAAAAACGTAATTACACAATTGAGAAGGGGTGTCATTCCACCGAATAGTTTTCACTTTTGAACTTGAGGGTAAGATGAACCTAATTCCAAAATTTCATGCAAATTGGAGCACAGTAAAAAAATTCAGACCCATAAAGCTCCGTTTACTGCACTAATTATTACTACTTTCACCATCTTTTACAACTTACGAGGCTATTTCTTTGGCGTCCAAAGACACGAATTTGGTGGCATGATGCTGTATTCCTGTGTTGAAGCTGATGACAATGTCCAGGATCAGGATGAAATCATTTATGGTATAAACTACATACATGAAATCGACTGTTGAGGCTCCCCTGAGGTACTCCAGATTGTAAAAGGCGAGCATGAAGGGCGCCAAAGTTAGGGACATTAGGAGGACTACGAAGATTATCATCTCCCAAATCAACCTGGAGGAGGAAATTGACTTAAGTAAGGGATTTATAGAGTCAACTGGAAATTTCGATTATTATTTACCTGAATCTACTAAATGGATGGATGATGTACCAGTATTTGGAGTTGACATGCCTGGTTATTTCTCTTGTCAAGGCAGCTTGGCTCCTGTAGTGGAGTTTTGTTTCGGGATGTCTTGCTAAATTGTAAAAGAATATTATTTAAATATCTGCAAACTTTATTAAATGTTATATATTAAAATTAAATTAAATTATAAAAATATTAAAAATATTTATAATTTTCTCGTGCAATTTAAGCGGGTATTCTAGTGTAGAGTGACGAATTTTAGGTCATTTTTAAAGTGTCGTTAAAGAAAGCAATGAATGTTTTTACTATCCATTTTTTTTACCACTTGTTTATTAATAACATTAAAATACAATACAAAAATTAACTAGTGGTGTATGGCATCGTGCCTTAAGGCAAATTGCTGGAACTTCCCGTACCGTAATGAAATGTTCGAAAAATTTTAAACGTTAATAACAAATAGTGTAACTTTAATTATTTTTGCTATCTTATTAAATGTAAATCATAAATCAATTTATCTCCAATACATTAACAATTGTCATTTCATTTCGAATTCAATTTCCAAAAAAAAATAGTTGCCTAATTTGCACAAAATTGAAAAATTGCTCAAAAATTCTGTGCGACATTTTCACTTACACCGTGCTTAGCTTGGCGGCATTTTCACATTTTTCAATAGTTTTCTCACAAAATTGGAAAAGTGCTCCGGTACATAAACAGTCTGAACGCACTTGGGTAAACATTTGTACCAGAGTGGCGCTTAGACTGTGCTTAGCCTGGGTAATTTTTTGAATTTTGAATTTTTAATTTTTTAGATCGCAGAAAGTTTTTTAGATCATTCATATCGGACGCTTAGTTCACTCAAATACTGCTATTTTTTGCATATTTAGCCCTGTATCTTCGAAATGACAGGACCTGCCTTTGCCAAATTTTCCCGGGTTCAAATTTCATTTGTTAGTCAGTAAAGTTTCTTTTCTCTTAAAGTTTCTTAAAATTTCATTGTCATTTTACAAATCTTCAGGTTTCTCGTCAGTAGAGTCCCTTTTTTCTAATATTTTCATTTGGTCGTCAGTAGAGTCCCTTTTTCCTATGTGTATTTTTATTTGCTCGTCAGTAGGGTCCCTTTCTCCCAATATTTTTATTTGCTTGTTAGTGGAGTCCCTTTTTCCTAATATTTTTATTTCATCATCAGTAGAGTCCCTTTTTCCTATTTATATTTTTATTTGCTCGTCAGTAGAGTCCCTTTTGTCCTAATATTTTAAGTTGCTCGTCAGTAGAGTCCCTTTTTCCTATTTGTATTTTTATTTGCTCGTTAGTAGAGTCCTTTTTTCTAATATTTTCATTATGCTTGTCAGTAGAGTCCCTTTTTCATACAAATTTTTATTTCATCGTCAGTAGAGTCCCTTTTTCCTATCTGTATTTTTATTTGCTCGTCAGTAGAGTCCCTTTTTTCTAATATTTTTAGTATTTTTATTTCTAATAAAAATTAAATTTTTTTTCTAATATTTTCAGTATTTTTATTTGCTCGTCAGTAGAGTCCTTTTTTCTAATATTTTCATTATGCTTGTCAGTAGAGTCCTTTTTTCTAATTTTTTCATTATGCTTGTCAGTATAGTCCCTTTTTCTTTCAATAAGTTTTAAGCAAAATTTTGCTTGTCAGTAAAGTCATTTTTCCTAATATTTTTAATTGCTCGTCAGTAGAGTTCTTCTCCCAATCATTACAAATTAAATGTTTTTTAGATCATTCAAATCCGATACTCCGTTCTCTCAAAAACTCGATTTGTATTTTCTGCACTCTTTGCTCCGTATCTCCGTAACGGCTGGACCTGCCTTTGCCAAAAACTAATCAGCACATCTCCCTATCAATAGGAATCGAATGGTAAATGAATCATTCTAATCGGTTGATCTGTGCGCCCGAAAACGTGGACGAAAAAATGCGGACATACAAAACACACCCTATGGTTGCGAGACCAAAGCTCGTACCCTAGCGCCACGGATCTAACTTTGCCAAATCTTAACATAATCGAACCGGATTTTTTTTGTACAAAAGCTTTTGAAGAAACTAAACATATGAAAAAACCAACTAAAGTGATTTTTTGTTAACGGTTGGATATTAGAAAGCAAATCCAGTAAAAGTGATATTTTTTCAACATTCTTTTGACTTTTTGATGTTATTGCAGCAATCTAAAGGTTCTTTTTTAACTCGACATCATATTTAAAAGTAAAAATCAGACACATACATCCATTTAGTTTCTGAGGTATGCCAGCAAAATGTTCAGAAACCTTCAAAACGTCGAGAAATCAAGCAAAAATTTTCATTTTCGATTTTCGGCCCATTACTATAACTACCCTACGGGAAGTTAATAAATGAAATTTAATCTTTCTACTTACTGTTAAGTATGACATTTTTCTGGATAAACCTCCTAAATTTCTGTCCAAAACTGGCACTTGGTGACAAAGGAGGAAGACCATCGTCTCCTGATTTACTTTTCTTTTTCAAATCACAAACATGATAATCGAAAGAAAATTTATTTGTTTTTATGTCTATTGAATCTGATCGAGATCTCTTTCTTCTCACCATTGTAAAAATCAATTCTCAATGATAATTGACATTTGGGAAAAAACAATTGAACTTGCATTTTCTAGTAACGATAATTTATTACTATGTCAGTTATTAAGTTCAATGTTGCTGGAAAAGTTACCTGTCCAACTTTTGCACATGTCGACTATGTTTGTGATTATTTGAGAAGGAATTTGCCCAGTTTTTCTTACCAGAGGATTGTTAAAAGAGATGACGTGTGGAATGTAAGCAAATATATTAACTTCCCGTAGGGTAAGTTATAGTAATCGTCCAAAAATCGAAATCAAAAATTTTTACATTTCTCGACGTTTTGAAGGTTTCTGAACATTTTGGCATACTTCAGAAAAATGGATGTGTGTGTGTGTGTGTGTGTGTGTGTGTGTGTGTGTGTGTGTTTTGTATGTCCGCTTTTTTCGTCCACGTTTTCGGGCGCACGGATCAACCGATTTGAATGGTTTAAAAAACATTCGATTTCTATCGATAGGGAGATGTGCTGATTAGTTTTTGGCAAGGCAGGTCCAGCCGTTACGGAGATATGGAGCAAAGAGTGCAAATAATAGAAAGCGAGTTTTGAGAGAACGGATCAACCGATTTGAATGGTTCAAAAAAACATTCGATTCCTATTGATAGGGAGATGTGCTGATTAGTTTTTGGCAAAGGTAGGCCCAGAGGTTTCGGAGATACCGAGCTAAATTTAAAAAAATGGGCTGTTTTTGAGAGAACTAAGCGTCCGATTTAAATGATTCAAAGAACTTTCTGCTTTTTTCAACAAAACAATTGATTTTGGAAAAAAAAAATTTTTTGTTTCTAATTTTTTTCAAAATTTTTTTTTGTAATTTTGGACTAAAAATTCAAAAAAATCACCAAAGCTAAGCACAGTCTAAGCGCGACTCTGGTAGAAATGTTTACGCAAGTGCGTTTAGACTGTTTGTGTACTGGAGCACTTTTTCAATTTTGTGAAAATTATTGAAAAATGTGAAAATGCCGCCAAGCTGAGCACAGTATAAGTGAAAATGTCGCAAGAATTATTTGCAAATGCGTTAGACTGTGACTATGCGGGAGCACTTTTCAATTTTGTGTAAATTTGGCAACTATTTTTTTTTGGAATTTGATTCGAAATGAAATGACGATTGTTAATGTTCTGGAGATGATAAATTGATTTATTTATAATTAACTTTCCATAGGGTAAGTAATCGCAAAAAAATCGAAAATGAAAATTTTTATATATCTTCACGTTTCAGAGGTTTCTGAATATGTTGGCATACCTTGGAGAAAATTGATGTATGTGTGTGTGGTGTGTGTGTGCGTCCATGTGTGTGTGTTCGGATACAAATTTTCGTCGACGATTTCGGGAACACGGATGAAGCAATTTGAATAATTCAAAAAACATTCGATTCGTATTGATAAGGAGACGTGCTGATTAGTTTTTGTCAAAGGCAGGTCTAGCCATTCCGAAGATATGGGGCAAAAAGGGCCAAAAACGGTAACTCAGTTTTTAAGAGAACGGAGCGTCCGATTGGAATAATTCAAAAAAACATTTTACTTGTATGAACAGGATGAAGATTTGATCAATTTTCATGAAGATAGGTCTGGCGGTTTCGGAGATCTAGTAAAAAAAACTAAAAAAAATAACATTTGGCGGTCAACAATAATCATTAGACATAGACATATGCATATCAAATTATCAGATATTTTATTGAGATTTTAACAATAAGTATAAGTTTTGTTACATTCCTATGGGTTCCGTACCAATGTTTTTCGTTAGACAGCGACGCGGCGCTTACGCGCTTTATATTTTGTCTCTATGCAGTTAAGGCAGTACGATTGCTTTGAAAAAAAGTTCAGATCTTCCAAAATATGTCAAAATAAAGATAACATTTTTTCCAAAAAAAATTTTTCAAAAAAAAATTGTTTAAAAAATTTTTTTAAAAAAAAATTTTTTTTTTCAAAAAAAGTACTATTTTTTGTCCAATTTTAAAAATTTCTAAAAAATCTTATTTTTTCGAAGTAAAATTTTTTTCAAAAATGTTAATCGTTTTTAAAAAAAAATTAATAATTTTTGGCACGGGAAGTTCCCAGCAATTTGCCTTAAGGCACGATGCCTTAATTGCCTTAAGACAGAATTCCACTTACAGCTAGTTTTCTTACTAGATGACCCGACAGACGTTGTCTTGTACCTATGTCTACAATTTTTTAATATAACATACTAATATTTACGGTTTACCTAAAAATAATAATGATCGTTTTTTAAATTACTCTCAACGCTAAAATGCATATACATTTATAATATGAGCGATGTTAAATGTAGAATTGCTTTAAATAAAAAGATGAATCTCAATTCCCACACTATATTGGAAATTGAAGTCTTTTAAAGGGTTTAACATAACCATAACCATAACATAACACTGATACTTTATGTTGGATCAAATTTATTAAATTTTTTATTATTTAAGATATCCAAAATTGCGTCTTAAACTTCTCCTAATCGATATTATAAGGGCTGAAATGTATGTATTCATCTTTACTTTCCCATTTGTTGTTATAAAGTGAAATTTTTACGAATTTTAAAAATATTGCGGAAAGATTAGTAAAAGATGCAAAGAAATTACATATTGAAAAAAATACAATATTGAAAATTTAATATCCGAATCTTGTGTCGGCGCCCCCTAAGGCGTGCGCTCGTATTTTTCGCATGCATCGCATTAAAGGTAGGACCGGCCCTGATTAATACTTAATTTCATATTTTAAGTGAATTAATTTGTCATATCCTGTTCATATGTGTATCATCCAATCTGCCATACATACACTGTATTTTATATTATTTTAATTTCTGACACATCTCAGCTGCTTTTCGGCAATAATAATGTAGACATTTCATTTTTCCTATTCATAATCATGAATTTATTATACATATTCTAATATAAGGACTCCTTCGGAAATTAGAGTAGAGTTTATTTTTGCTTCGGAAATAAGTTTTCCGAAGTCAGTAATCTCTTTTGATTTGAATATTATAAAAAAAATCTTCGGAAATCAGTTTGCTCGTAAGTAGAGTCCCTTTCGGCTTTCAAACTAATACTTTTTTTCAGAAATCAGTTTGCTCGTCAGTAGAGTCCATTTTTCCTTCTCAATTCATAAAAATGACGTAGAAAATCAGTTTGTTCGTACGCAGAGTCCCTTTTTCCTTTTCAATTTCTAACAATGACGTAGAAAATCAGTTTGCTTGTGAGTAGAGTCCCCTTTACCTTGAAATTTATAAGAATATTTTCAGAAATCAGTTTGTTCACCAGTAGAGTTCCTTTTTCATTTTGAAATTTATAAAAATGACCTCAAAAATCAATTTGCTCGTAAGTAGTCCCTTTTTCCTTTTCAATTCATAAAAATGACCTCGAAAATCAGTTTTCTCGTAAGTAGAGTCCCTTTTTCTTTTCAATTCCTAAAAATGACCTCGAAAATCATTTTGCTCGTAAGTAGAGTCCCTTCTTGCTTTCAAATTATTTTTTTTCAGAAATCAGTTTGCTCGTCAGTAGAGTCCTTTTTTTAAATTTATAAGAAGAATAGACATTTTATTTTTCTTATTCATAATCAGGAATTTATTATATAATT